>NW_026706387.1:0-187741 GCF_029867415.1 Vicia villosa | reverse complement strand
GACCCAAACAATATCCCTAATCATGCCCTATCATTCATAACACGATAAGAGATGATAATGGGAAGAGTCCCCCCTTACCTTAGCCAAATTCTTGATCTTTGGTCCTCTTCCTCTTTGGCTCCTCTTTACGTTCCTCAAGTCTTCTCTTCCACTTCTCATTTTTCACGTTCTGACTCTTTTTCCTTATTTTCTTTATTTTATGAAACCATAAAATAATTAGTAATGGGCTTACTCACTTAGCACCCCCATACTACTAATCTCACCATCCGGCCCAATGGCTCTTAATCCATAATTCTCCAATAATTCAACAAAATACCAAATAATTCTAAATAATAATTTAATTTCCAATTAAATTAAAATTAGAAAATATGGGGTGTTACAAATGCAGTCTTTCAAAACTCCCCAGAGAGTCTGCCTCAATCTTGGGCTTTGTACAAGGCACAAACCATCACACAATCTTTCAAGTACACTCCCCAGTTGAGTCAGTCCCAACCTTGGACTTTAAACCAGAAAGCATTATGTCCCCTTAAGAGAGTCAACCTCAGGACAAAAATAAAACCATAATCCCCTCAGAGTTAAACTCAATCATGAACATTCATGCAAGAAAGAAATCATTTCCCCTATGAGTCAGCCTCAATTTTGGGCTTAATACAGAACACCTACAAAACCCTTTAGTAAAAAACTCAACAGAGTAACCCTTAGTAGAGTCAACCTCAATTCTGGGCTTAGTACAGAACACAAAAAAACTTCAGTCAAAACCATTCCTCAGTGGAATCATTCCCATCAAAGTCAGTTTCAAACTGTCAGTTAAGCCTCAAGTTTGGGCCTTGTACAAGCAAGTCAAGTTCAGATCTCCTATACAGAAGATAGACATGATTCATCTCTACAAAAGAGAAATTTCTCCTATCACACCACATTCAAACATACAAACATTATCATTCATTTTCCCATTTAGATTGACAAGATGCACTACTCTGTTGACTTCACGTCCAGACTATCATCTCTCTCTAAATTGGTTGAAAATTCTTCATTCATTCAAGAGACTTGACTGGCATACTTGCTTCATCTAAGTAAGGTTCCCTCTCTTATGAAATGAACCTCCTTTTATGTCACTAAAAAATGTTTGTGGTGGAATAGTAGAGATATCTCTCCGTAAAGATGGCAACTTATCTCTTTTCTGTAAACAGAGATCTTTTCAAGCTTCAACCTTGAGCTTTAAACAAGGCACATCAAATTCAATCCATTTCCCAGTTAGTTCCCCGAACTACAAAAGCTATGACTTCCAATAGGGATATGTAGGTATGAGATTCAAAAGGAATCTTTGCGAGCAAACAAAACACCAAAAACATTCAGTTCACCTTTCATTCTTTAATTCATTTCCTCTCATAACACAAAGGAGAAACTTTCTCAATAATCAAGCAACAAACAAACCAAATTTAAACACAAACAGCAGAAAGGTTCCCGTAGAGTACTACAGATATGTAGAGTGCTAATACCTTCCCTATGTATAACCAACCTCCCGAATACTAGAAAACTCTATTAGATGAAATCCCTACACCTATACACCTAGGGTAGATTGAGATCTTTTCCCCCTTCCTCTTAGTTAGGATAAATTAAAAGTTTGTGTAACTAGGAAACACCCCCCTTAAGGCTGCCTTCCTCCTTCCAAATTTTGCCTGAAGGCAGGAATTTTTCGTGGCTTGTACAGTTCCCTTTATTTCTTTGTAGTTTAAGAAAGAATGAAAAAGGAGTAGGACCCACGTGTATTTACTCTCACACTGCTATTATTGTGGTGCTCCAAATGAAAGAAATTCATCATCTCTCTTGAATTTCTCCCGTCCTCTTTGTCTCTTTTATATATCTGCAAAAAAACAAAGGATAGATAGGTAGCTTAGAAATGAGGTCAAGAAGAAAATACATTGGAGTTTTAATTACCCTAATATATATAGAGATATTATACTCTCATTAAGAGTATAATTCTCCCTCTCTGGCATTATCAAAAAGAGAGAAACACATAAACATTGAAGAAACACATATAGCAAGGAAAAACACATATAGCAATTTAATCAATGAATTATTGGCTCAAATTCCTAATTCAGTTGTTATGAAAAGGAAATATTCTTTAGAAAGAAGTTTAGTAAAAATGTCTAAAATTTCATTACATAAACTCATAAACTCAATTACACAATCCCTTAAATGTTTCGTAATAAAGTTATGCCTAATTTAATTATGTTTAGTCTATGAGTGAAGTATTGGATTTTAAATGACGTTTGTGGGGATAGTGTTGTCGCACACAATTTGAACAATTTCGAGATTAATATCATAATCACTTAATTTTTTTCTTCATCCAAATTACATTAGCGTAATAACTACCCTAAATAATGTATTCAGCTTCAGGTGTGGATAAAGTGGCACTTACTTATTTCTTATAATGCCAAGAGACAAACAAATTTCAAGACAAGTGACGTGTACCACTAGTAATTTTCCAATATAATTTACAACCATTGAAATCAAAACCAGAGTAACCAACCAAGGTGCCCCTATCCCTTTTGGATACCATAAGCCTATAAGTGGAATGCTAATGAGATACCTTATAATGCATTTGAGCCCAATGAGGTGCGATTGTTGAGGGTTTGCTCGAAAGCATGTACATATGTAGATATCAAAATAATAGTATGACAAAAATCAATAAGATAAAGTAGAAAACCGACCATGCCTTTATATTTTCTTTCTTATAGTAATTTCCCCATTCATCTTTATCTAAGTAACATATTATGCTCATGAGAGTTGATAGTTGTCGCGGCGGGAAATATTGAGAATAAGCTATTAATTAACTTAACTCGGATGAGCAAGAGTGGCCACCGAACTTTATTTTTTCCAAAAAGGAAAAGGGAAAATATAGATAAAACCCTAATAAAATATCTAGGTACGGAAGTTGATTATGCAAGGGGAAGGTATTCGTACCCCTCATGTTTGTGGTACTCCACAAGATCCACTCTTATTATTTTAATAAATGGGTGTGTATATATATAACTTACTTGCTAAAGGGGAATGCATGAAAAAATTTATTAGGGGAAAAATAAAGGTTTTTATTATTGAGCTCGCCAGGGTCTTGCAACCCTGTGCCTACATATCTTTGTGGTGAAATGAAGAAGTCAGAGCTTCGTAGTTTGTCTTAAAAAAGGTTTTGTTTGTTGGTGTTTTTTATGGATGATGTTAAGTTCGCATTCTAACAGTTAACATTTACCGTTCGACTTTTGGAGACTTACATGTTATTGTATTGAGTAGAATGGAGTTAACATATCCTTTTTGAAAGGTTTTTAAATTGAAAAGCCTAAGAGGGAAAATGATTTGGATTTGGTTTGTGTTTTTGTTAGGAGAAATACTTCAAGTGACTCCCTTAAACAAGAGATACTTTAACATTTCCTCCTTTAGTTTTGAAAGTGTTTGAGATATGATTAAGTGTTTTGAGGTTTTTATTATGAAAACGTTTTAGTCTTAAGAGAATGCAATTCAAAATAAGGAAACAAAATCTAATGAGAGACTTGATCCTAATTGTTGTCATGTCATGATGGACTTAAAGTTTGGATTAAGGGGAATAACTACCCTAATGTTGTTATACTTGGATTAAGAGTCCTAATGTGTATTTCAAATTCATCCTTAATCAAAGATCAAGTTTGAATGAGAAAATCTCAGGGAGCATATGAATCAAGCAAGCAATGATCAAAGACTTCAAGTGAGAAAACAAAAGACAAAGCCCAAAGTGGACTAAACAAACTCAAAGATAAGCATTAAAAACCTAAGTAAAAGGAATGACAATCTAAACCCTAAAAAGAGTGTCAAGCATGCATCAAAGAATCAATAGTAAAAATTCATGAAGGAAGCATCAAGACATACTAATTTCAAAACCCTAATATCATTACATTCATCAAGACAAAGTAACAAGGCGTCAATAACATGGTAGGTGTTAAGTCTGTGATTTTATGATTGGAAATAATTTTGGTAAAAATGTGTTTCATTTGGGAAAACATGTATCACAACCTAATTTTGAACAAGATGTCATGACATCTTGATCAAGTGTGCAGCAGGTACTGCTTATGTTCATTGCAGAGTGATGTCTTGAAAGATGTTGCGACATTTTATACCAGTACACTAGTTCAGGACTGCAAGTTTATATCCTAAAAAAGTGATATTCTGGATGGTTCTAGCCTAATATCTAACAAGATGTCGTGACATCTTGATCCACTGTGCAACAGGTGCTGCTAATGTTTATTGTAGACTGATGTTTTAAAAGATGTTATGACATCTTATACCAGTACACCAATTCAGTTAGAATCTTACCTATTGGAGAAAGTCCAATGATTCTTCACATATACTTTTGGAGTGAGATAATAACCTAGTTAGCTTCCTTGAGTCACCATGATTTTGTTGCAATGCTTACTTTGTGCTGAAACTCTCTCAATATTTCTGCCCAAGTCAATTTGTAAGTGAAGAAAATGGAAGTTGGGTTATGGTGATAGAGGTCTTACAGCTCAAAACTAATGCAAATAGTAACCTAAGGATGATATATGGATGGTGTGTGAATGAAAATTTCAACAAAATCTTGCAAGAGATGTAAGATTCAAAGAAATGGCTTTTTTGGTGCTTTAATGGAGTTTGAAGTGAGAATGTTGATAAATTCTGGTGTGAGGGGCATTGAAGGTGTGTGTTGCACTGAGATAGAGCCCTATATTTATAGGGAAGATTAAGGGAACAAGACTTGGTCAAAATTGGAGCTTATGGAGTTTTGGTTTGGTTGAATTTCAAGTCTAAAGTTTCATGAATGGCATGGTTTCAAGGCATAACTTCAAACTTTTTAGGGTGGTTAAGGAGATTATGGGCAGCGCAAGAGTGTGATTAGGAGCGAGGATGGAGTTTAATCAAATTCGAATCTCATTTACAAATTAAAATTATGTTTAAATTTAACTTTTGCAATGATGGATATGGAGCTTTATGAAGAAATGCTCCATAAATGGCATGGAACTTGGAAAAAGCTACAAGCTCTTGTGTAATGCCTCAAAGGTTTGTGTAAAACATGTTTCTACCTGAGATTTAGAAGCAACCTAGGCCTGTAATCAAAGATCTTGAGGTATGGCATAGGTTATGGACATGGTTTGTAACATGAACTTGAACCAAAAATCAGCTTTGGCATGCCAACTTCTTCTCTTTGAAAGTCTTAGCTCAAGTAAGATAAATTCATTCTCTTGGATTCTTTGGAAAGAAGACGTAATCCTCTACAAATTTCATGTTGATCACTTTCATTGAATCATCTTGGATTATGAAGAAAACCGGACATCAAAAAATCAATATTGTAACAAAAAAAACACTTAGAAAAAACTGAGTATTTGGCCATTTCCATAACTTTGAAACCTCCACTTTAGAATTTCATATCTTCCAATTTCCATGAGCTTTTTGGATCATTCTTTCCATAATAATGAATTATGTAATGTCATCTTTAAGTACATCTCTTGAGAATGAAAAATGGTGGCTTGAATTGATCACAAATTGGCCATAAAGTCACGCACTTGGTAAGGTCAAAACACTTAGAAATTTTTCTAAGTGTTAAGATTTTTCAACAACCTGAAACACCAAATTTGGACGTCAATTTAAACACCTTTAAGGATCCTTTTAACTTCTAATATTTTCACCACATTGAAATATTCCATGAAACATTTTCAAAGAGCCCTTGTTTGCAAATTTAGGATACCTAAGGAGGAAGTTATAACCTTGAGAAGTTAGCTAGATGAACAAGACTTTTTGGTACTTAGAAAAATTCCAAAACCCTTATTTTTATCTTTTGCTTGATTTTATTGATTAGGCTTGATCAAATTCACATATTGGCCATATTTTCATGATTCTTGACTTAAGAAGTCTATGGTTGACTAAATATCTCAAAAGTCAAACTTTGACTATGAGCGGTTGAATTTGTATAAAATGAATCAAGTGATTTTTAACCAACTGAAAAAGAGTGACCTGATACTATTTAGACCTAGTTTTTGGAAAGCATTGGACTATCTTTGATCATATTAGAGAATTACAGAAGAAATGAGAGCTATCAAGGGTTTCGGAGAATGAATATCTTCATGAGCAATCGCAATTGAAGATCAATAGAATCCATAATTTTTGTAATGTTTACACTTATTTTTGTAATCTCTATGAATACTAAGAGTAGATAAACCCCTAATGCTAGGGGTGTCCCTGAATTGCTGTCATGATAAAGCTTATTTCTATTATTTTATGTTATTGATGTTTTTATGAGTTTAATTTATGGTGCAAAGTTCTTTATGCTTTTTCTACCAGACAAATAGTTCTTGATCTACGACTAAGGTTTAGGTCGGAGAAACCACCTTAACGCTGTTTGCACTATAATACTATGGTGAAATCGCTTAGGAATGAGGATTTAACCGTAGTAACCGTTAAATTCTTAATAAAAAGTTTATATTGCTTGATATCATCTTGAAGAGCTAAGGAATTAGGATTAAAGATGAACATCAAAGGTTTTCGGTTAAGGAATTAAGGAAAATAACTCTTGAGATTCGATATTGGATCATTCTAATAATATATCATAAAAATAAGGATTAAAGGTTATTACAAGGTAATTCATACATCTCGCCCTAGCATGCTTTCTCATATCACTTAACACCCAATTTTACGCTTTGATTTAATTTGTTATCATAATCAATATTTCCAAACAATCACCAAAACCCCCCATGTTGTTTTGTTCAATTGAATCATTCTAGCAACTTATATTTCCTACGCAGTCCTCGAGACCGATAATGGGGATAACCCCTATTATTACTACATTAATAAAAATAGTACACTTGCTAATTTTCCGATCAGTGGTCGTTTCCACCCTAAATCTAGTCCTAAAGTATCTTTTACTTAGAGGGAAAGTCGGTACAATTTGAGGATACCAACAGATTGCTCGAGAGTGTTGCCAACATAGTCTATTGTTAGAGAGGGAAAATCTCACTTTATTGGTTACCCATTTCTAAAGTTCCAAAATATTGGCCTCGAGTGTTGGGATCCCAAATTGGGAACGGAAGCTGAAAGGCTCACGTCCACGGAGGACTTGAAGGAAGTACAAATAAGCCATTTGGCCCGTCAGGTTACAAAGATAGGAACTTTAATTTCTAAGGAGGAAGAACATGAGATAGTCGACTAACTCATTAAGAATGTCGACTTATTTGCTTGGGCTCCCTCTGATATGCCTAAAATGTCGAACTGAGAGAAGTCGCTTATGTTCGAGAGTCCTTATTGCCCCTTGAGGCAATATATTTTATGCCAGATGTCATGATGAAGATTCTTGTCGTTCTTTGAGGCAATATGTTGAATGCTGGACTTCATGACAAAGATCCATGCAACTCCTTGGGGCAATATTTTGTATGCTGGACTTCATGACGAAGATCCTTGCTGCCCCTTGAGGCAATGTTTTTATGCTATACTTCATGACAAAGATCCTTGTTGCACCTTAAGAAAATAATTTTTATAATGGACTTCATGGCGAAGATCCTTGCTGCCCCATTGAGACAATGTTTTTACGTTGGACTTCATGACAAAAATCATTGCCACCCTGTAGCAACCTGCCTAAAAATTTCAACTTTCGAGTCGCCACCTATTCTGAAGGGCGAATAGGAAACCCTTACGCAGTTAAGAGATTTAGGGTAAGCTATTATAATCAGGCTGGGGGAAGGTGTTAGGCACCCTCAGCCCTTTTCTAAAGGCTAATGTTCAAAGATTAGGGTTGCATGGCAGGATTTGTAAAGAAATGTGGCAAACAAAATTATAATGACATGATTGAGATTTTGAAGAGGGGGGACTCGCCTTGTTGCCAAGTGCCTACGTACCTCCTTAGGGAGGATCAGAGTCTACGTAGTTCGGGAAGGGTTGTACGCCATTTAGAGTTTGAATTTGATTTGATATGGTTTTTTTGGAGGCTTTTGGTTAGCCTATCGCAGTTTATTTTGTCTTGTAATTTGAATGGATTTTAGAATTATTAGGGTTTGGGCGTACAACCCTGATTTGGCACAATTAACCGCAATGATCAATAGGTTTGATCACCATAGTTAAAAGATTAAGGATTTGCATTGTTACCAATTCAAACCGATTAATTCGATTATCACTAATAACAACTTATTTGTATTTTATTATTATTTGATAAATTTTATTTTATACTGTTACCTCTCATAACCGGTTAATACGGTCACAAATAATAACAGATTAATTATAGAACGAGGCAGGATTAATCACCACAATCAATAAGATGATTGCAGCCATTTAATCGGATATAGTTTGATTTTATTTTAATTTATTTTAATAGCATTTTAATTAAAATCATTGTTAACCACAGCGATCAATCGATTTAATCGGTACGAATAACAAATTGAGAATTTTTAATATAATCATTACATATTTATTTTAAAAAAAAAATTTAATTATCATATACTTAATATATATTAAATATAAGTATTTTAATCAAAATAAAACAAATAATTAAAATTTAGTTTAGATTTTATTAGGGTTCTGATCAGGTGTGGTTTTTATTAAGGCTCATGCCATGGGGACTCAATCGGGGGCGTTAGATCTGAGGCTAGTGGGGACTGACGGCTGGATCATGAGGTCGTATGGTAGTGGTCAATCTTTGCAGCGCACAGGATCAGGGATGGAAAATCAAAGAAAATAATGTGTTGGAGGGGAGGCTCGAACCTGCGACCTCACCCTCCCCTAGGCGCTTCTCAACCAACTCAACTGGGTCGCTTTGGTGTTTATTGTACGCAGTTATTATTATGTAAAAAAGTCACTAAAACAAGGAACAAGAACGCGCGCGGATTTTCAAACTGACCACCCAGGCGTTGACACGCCATCGTCTTCTCTACTAGGCCTGTGTTTTATCCTAGGAATTAGCTACGATTTGCTACGGCCTTCTACGTAGCAAACCAGACCACGAAAACAACGAATAGACCATACACTCACATAAATATTTCGCGACACTTGCAATCGTCTCGTCTCAGCCATGCGAATTCATCTATACCATTATTAGACCCTGATTTTATTTCTAATTAAAAGCCCTAAATTGAAACCCTAATAGCTCAAAACGGCGTTAATGGCGACACACAAACGAAGCATGAAAACAACAAACCAGTCATCCAGAAACGTTCAATGCATTAAAACAAGCAAGATTATGCAATCAAATTTCAATGAGGATGCCTATGTTGTTCAGATCGAAGAGATTTTCAGAAGGACTTACCTGGGCGAATATGAGATATTTCTGGGGGTGTTGAAGCAGAGTAATGATCCTCACAGCTTCAGAACAATCCCAGGGACCTTTTGCAACCTTTAGAACTTCTTGCAAGTCGCGAATTGTCCCAAACCGAATTCACGTTCTTGGTGGATTTTTTATGTTCTTGCAGCTTTGCCTCCTCTCGATTTTCCAACCCCTGATTCGATCCCTTATGCTCCCTACTTATACTATAGTGGATTAGGTTAAAAAAGAGAGCCCAAAACTCAATGAATCCAACCTTGCCATATTTGAATATTTGATTTAGTTTCTTGAATCTTAAGCTACTATTTTTGGCCAAATCTTGCATTAACCTTTTCCATTTAATTGTGCACGAAAATTAACATATATTTGGTCATAAATATTGATTGGAAACAATCAATATATCTCTCTTATCAAAATAATTGATTTTTATCTTAATTAAATCATTAAAATAAAATAAAAAATCAAATTAAAATAAATATAATGTTAAATTTCGTGCCCTTTTGTTTTGGACAAGCTAATGGCTTGTGGATCAAGTTTATACCATAAAAACATAGGCCCATTTGCAAGATTTCTCAATTTGAACCCTCCTTTTTCATATTTGGTCCTTCAAAATCACCTAACTTTGATCAAGCATATCTCACTCAATTTTTAAGCTATGAGGGAGATCTAATACTTTTTAGAAACCTCAAGAGGTCCTCTACAAGCCACTTTGGAACATATTTTTCATTTGAAGCTTTTATCTTGACCATATTCTCTTTGGGAAAAAACTGTTTCTGAAGGATGCCTGAAAATGACCTGTAATCTTTTGCCTTGTATCTCTTAAATGAAGCATTTTTGGCCTTGGCTTGTGAGACAAAAAGTTGTAGAGAATCCAATTTCCTTCAAAATAGGCTTTGAGTGGAGAATTTCTGATGTTCCATGTGAAAGTTATGCCCAGTCAAAGTTGGGTTGACTTTCTCCTAAGAAACCCTAATTTGAACCTTTCTATATTTGTTCATCTCTGAGTTTCTATTAATGGAATCATGATCAAGCTTTGATCAAATGATGGATATACATCCCCACACTTATTGTGTGACCAATGGTTAGAAGTTTGGATCATGTCTTGACTTTGGATTTGAATCAGCTGATTGTAGATCTTGAGATTGTTTGAGCAGGTGACCTTTGGAGTAGTGCCTTGACTTTTGCCATGGATTTAGATTAGATCACTATAAACCATACATCCTTGATTAGGAGCCTTATCTCATTGATCCCTCTTAGGGGAACCTCAAACCCTAGCCTTTAGGAGGCTCTTGACTAGGGGTGTTGCTTGAATGGATCCCTAGTCTTTGAATCTTTGTAAGTGAAGTAGATGGGGCAAATTTTGGGGTATGACAGCTGCCCCTGTTCAATATTCTTGAACCTGAAGAGGCGGACAGCTTACTTTCCCGTCGCGAGGGTTACGATTTAGATTGAAGTTGAAGGTGCCATTATCACTGCCAAGGGACTAACATGATAAGACGTAACGCGAGGGTTACAATTTAATTTGGAAATTGCCGTTATCACTGCCGTGATAAGACGTAACGCGAGGGTTACGATTTGGTTTGAAATTGCCGTTATCACTGCCGTGATAAGACGTAACGCGAGGGTTACGATTTGGTTTGAAATTGCCGTTATCACTGCCGTGATAAGACGTAACGCAAGGGTTACGATTTGGTTTGAAATTGCCGTTATCACTGCCGTGATAAGACGTAACGCGAGGGTTACGATTTGGTTTGAAATTGCCGTTATCACTACCGTGATAAGACGTAACGCGAGGGTTACGATTTGGTTTGAAATTGCCGTTATCACTGCCGTGATAAGACGTAACGCGAGGGTTACGATTTGGTTTGAAATTGCCGTTATCACTGCCGTGATAAGACGTAACGCGAGGGCTACGATTTGGTTTGAAATTGAAATTGAGAATAGATTTTGAAATTGGATTCAAGAGAAACCAAGCTTCATCTGCAAAATGATGCTCTGCGAATGTATATGCTTATGATTTGTTGTAAATGTATGCATGCTTATGCCGATGGTACATATGTAAGTGTACATGCGTATGAATATGTATGATGAATTCGATGCATTATCTTCTGTCACCCATTGGATTTGTTTAGCTTTTCGAGCAGCTTTGTGGGTCTTAACTCAGATCGTCTGAAGTTAGTCTACTGGGATATTGCAGTGCTTTCAGGACCAGGCGTATATCAACTACCGGAGATGCCGTGGTTTCATCCCCTTTATTTGGTTTTGTTAGTTTGTAAGTTTCTTGTTTTAAGCTCAAAGTTTAAAGTTTATGAGACATAAATTATTCTTTGCACTTGGTATTGAAATGATGAAAAGATAAGTATGAAAGGGAAAAGACTTTTATTGATTGTTGCCTTGAATTGGCGAAGGTACAAAAGGTATGAAAGAAAGAAAATGACAAATAGAAATGATATTAATACTGCTATTGCTCTTTTGCTATCGAGGTCCCCAGTAATCCTTTGACTTCGGAAGTTGATGATTGCTCGATTTCCTATCCTTTACGAATTGTCTTGGGCTCGTAGCCTGAAGCCTTGCCCCTGCTAGGCATAGTACCTCTTGACTGCATCTGAATTGATTGGATGCGGTAGCTCATCCCCATCCATTGTAGTGAGGACTAATGCCCCTCCTGAGAACACTGTTTTTACGATGTATGGACCTTCGTAGTTAGGTGTCCATTTTCCTCGGGCGTCGAGTCGAGATAACAGTATCTTCTTGAGGACAATATCACCTTCTTTATAGGTTCGAGGTCGGACCTTCTTATCGAACGCTTTTTTCATCCTCTTCTGATAGAGTTGTCCATGACACAAAGCTGTCAGTCGCTTTTCTTCAATGAGATTAAGCTGATCAAAACGAGTTTTTACCCATTCCGATTCTTCTAACTTTGTGTCAGCTATGACTCTTAGTGACGGGATCTCCACCTCGATTGGGAGGACAGCTTCCATACCGTAGACTAGGGAGAAGGGGGTTGCCCCTGTAGATGTACGCACCGAGGTTCTGTAACCGTGTAGGGCGAAGGGAAGCATTTCGTGCCAATCCTTGTATGTTTTCACCATCTTTTGTATTATTTTTTTGATATTTTTGTTTGCAGCTTCGACAGCGCCGTTCATTTTAGGCCTGTATGGTGAAGAATTGTGGTGTTCAATCTTGAACTCCTCGCACAGCTCCCTCATCATGTTATTGTTCAGATTCGACCCATTATCGGTGATAATCCTGCTTGGAACCCCATATCGACATATGATATTATGCTTGATGAACCGAGTGACTACTTGTCTCGTCACGTTGGTGTAAGAGGCAGCTTCTACCCATTTGGTGAAGTAGTCTATGGCAACCAGTATAAATCGGTGTCCATTCGAAGCTTTAGGTTCTATCATCCCTATCATGTCGATTCCCCACATTGCAAATGGCCATGGTGAACTCAGAACGTTCAACGGGTTTGGTGGTACGTGCACCTTATCAGCGTAGATTTGGCACTTGTGACAGGTCCTTGCATATTGGAAACAGTCGGCCTCCATTGTTAACC
Organism: Vicia villosa; assembly: GCF_029867415.1. Classification (NCBI taxonomy): domain Eukaryota; kingdom Viridiplantae; phylum Streptophyta; class Magnoliopsida; order Fabales; family Fabaceae; genus Vicia; species Vicia villosa. Next base: position 174,881 of record NW_026706387.1, on the reverse strand, counting down.
AGTAGTACCCTGCTTGCAGTATCTTTCTAGCCATTGAGTGTCCGTTTGTGTGGGTCCCAAAGGTTCCTTCATGTACCTCCCTGATAATCTCCTTGGCCTCGTTTTTATCTACACACCTCAACAACACTGAATCATAATTCCTTTTGTATAGGATGCTTCCGCTTAAGAAGAACTTGGATGCAAGTCTCCTCAGTGTCTTTTTATCAATTGTTGAGGCATTCTCCGGGTATTCTTGTTTTTCCAGGTACTTTTTAATGTCGTGGTACCATGGTTTGTTGTCAGACTGCTCCTCAATCGTGAGACAATAGGCAGGTTCGTCGAAGTGTCTAACAGTTATTCGTGGTTCATGGTTTGGCCAGGTCACCTTGAACATAGAGGAGAGCGTTGCTAGTGCGTCGGCTATTTGATTTTCTTCCCTCGGGATATGAGTAAAGGTGATAGTATCAAATTCAGCCGTCAACTCTAGTATAAGGTCTCGGTATGGGATTAGTTTTGCATCCCGAGTGTCCCACTCTTTGTTGACTTGATGGATTACCAATGCTGAGTCTCCGTATACATCCAGGAGTTTGATCCTTAGGTCGATTGCAGCTTCTAACCCCAATATGCATGCTTCATATTCTGCAATGTTGTTGGTGCAGTCGAAACATAGTCTTGCAGTGAAGGGTAAGTGCCGGTCATCGGGAGATGTCAATACTGCCCCTATGCCATGTCCTAGTGCATTTGAGGCACCGTCGAACATGAGTTTCCATACCAAACCCGGTTCGGGTCCCTCGTCGGGTCCTGGTATTTCATAGTCTCTTACTAGCATAATATCCTCATCGGGGAAGTCGAACTTCATGGATTGGTATTCCTCGAGGGGTTGGTGAGCAAGATGTTCTGCCAATACACTCCCTTTTATTGCTTTTTGAGTTACATATTGTATGTCGTATTCGGACAACAACATTTGCCACCTTGCAATTCTACCCGTGAGCGCCTGCTTTTCGAACACGTATTTTAAAGGATCCATTCTCGATATTAGCCACGTGGAATGATTCAGCATATATTGCCTTAGACGTTTGGAGGCCCATGCTAGGGCACAACATGTCTTTTCCAATGCTGAATACCGAGATTCGCAATCCGTGAATTTCTTACTGAGGTAGCAGATAGCATGTTCTTTCCTGCCTGTTTCATCCTGCTGTCCCAGTACACACCCCATAGACCTTTCGAGTACTGTGAGGTACATGATTAGTGGCCTTCCGGGTACAGGAGGTAAGAGTATAGGTGGTTCTTGCAAGTAGTTCTTTATGGTTTCGAAGGCTACTTGACAATCATCATTCCACTTGATGGGTTGATCCTTCCTGAGTAGTTTGAATATAGGCTCGCATGTAGCCGTTAGATGCGAAATGAACCTTGAGATGTAATTCAATCGACCCAGGAAACCTCGTACCTCTTTTTCTGTTTTTGGAACGGGCATCGCTTGTATGGCTTTTACTTTGTCAGGATCGACCTCTATGCCTCGCTGGCTTACAATGAATCCCAACAGCTTTCCCGATCTTACACCAAACGTACACTTGTTCGGGTTTAACCTTAGCTTGTACTTCTTTAGATTTTCAAACAGCTTATGTAGATTTGTAATATGCTCTTCTTCTGTGCGAGACTTAGCAATCATATCATCTACATATACTTCGATCTCCTTATGAATCATATCATGGAAAAGTGTGACCATGGCTCTTTGATATGTTGCCCCTGCGTTTCGTAACCCAAAAGGCATTACTTTGTAGCAGAAAGTGCCCCAGGATGTCATGAAGGTCGTCTTTTCCATATCTTCGGGAGCCATCTTGATCTGATTATACCCAGAGAACCCGTCCATGAAGGAAAACCACGAAGCTTGTGCTGTATTATCCACCAAGATATCTATATGCGGTAGTGGAAAATCGTCTTTTGGACCTGCTTTGTTCAGGTCTCTGTAATCTACGCACATGCGTACCTTCCCGTCCTTCTTAGGAACTGGAACTATGTTGGCAATCCAGGGTGGATAGTCAACTACAGCAAGAAATCCGGCGTCAAATTGTTTGAGCACCTCTTCCCTAATCTTACTATCCATATCTGGTCGAACCCTTCTGCGCTTTTGCCTGACCGGCGCACATCCTTCTTTGAGAGGTAACCTGTGTACCACGATGTCTGTATCCAACCCTGGCATGTCACGGTATGACCAAGCAAAAATCTCTGCATACTCATGGAGGAGCTTGATTAACGTTGCTTTTACGTCCTTACCTAGCGTTGCCCCAATCTTAATGTTCTTAGGTTCTTCATCCGTTCCCAAGTTTATGATTTCAATGGTTTCTTGTGGAGGGAGCATGCTCTTGGATTCCTTATCCACTAGCCTTGACAACTCTTCCGGAAGTTCATCGTCTTCCTCATTCCCTTCTTTAGCCTGATTAGCGAGAGCCTCGAGTTTGTATAGAGTCTCAGCAGTATTATTATCGGTGGTGTCAGAAGGTGATCTGCACACGTTTTATGTTTTGTTTTCTTTTAGTATGCAGATGTGAAAGTGCTTTGTTTGTGCGAGAAATTTATTTGTCATTTTCAGAAATGGAAAAGGAATAAATGCGAAAAAGAAAAAGGCGATGTTTTCAATACCAAAATGCAAAGACAATTTTATTAATAAACTTCGAACTTGAAAGTAAATGGGGCCCTTACAAACTAACTCTATGCTTCGGGCGAGGCATGAGTGTTATTGTCTTTCTTTATTAAAAAGGGAAATAAAACACACAATAGGAAATTACTTTGAAATGAAAACTATCTCCGGTATCTCCAGGCTTGTCCAATTCTGAAGCTGTTCTCCTGGCCTAATCATCCGGATAAAATTGGACGTTCCCTCCATGCTAGATATCATGGATACATGCTCATATCCACCTGTAACAAAAGTCTGTGCGATCGGAGGGAATCGTTGCTCTTCCTTTGCAGCCTTCTTTGTTGGTTGGTATCCTAACCCCAGACGATCTTTCTTCTCTTGCACTTCTGGAATTTTTCCCCAGCCTTCCATCTTTGTGTCTTGCAGGTCTCTCCAGGATGTCACCGCCCTTCGTGTTTTCTCAATTGGTAGTGTGACAGCAGTGGCAATCTCTAGTGCTTGGAACGAAGTCTCTAATGCCTTTTCCCCAGCCTCAATGTATCGGTATGAGTCTAGATTGCTGACAAATATGTCCTCCTCCCCACTGACGGTTACTATAGAGTTTCCATCCACAAATTTCACCTTTTGATGCAGAGTAGAGGTAACTGCCCCAGCAGCATGGATCCAAGGGCGTCCTAATAAACATGTGTAGGCAGGCTCAATCTCCATCACTTGGAAATTGATGCAGAAAGTGTGAGGGCCTATTACCACAGGGAGGTACACCTCTCCAAACACCGGGCTTTGCGACCCATCAAAGGCTTTGACCACCAGACGGCTTGGTCTTATTACCAGTCCTTCCAAATCTATCTTGTCTAAGGTGGCCTTTGGCATCACATTTAATGACGATCCTGTGTCGATCAGCACTCTAGACAGATGAGCTTTCCCACATTGTATGGAGATATGCAGGGCTTTGTTATGCTCTTTCCCTTGTGAGGGCAACTCGTGTTCACTGAAGCTTAAGCATGCCCCAGCAGTAAGATTAGCCACCATTCCATCAAATTGATTTACAGTGATGTCTTTGGTTACATGAGCAGCACTCAAGATCTTCATCAGGGTGTCTCGATGTTTTTCTGAATGGATTAACAGCGAGAGGAGTGATATCCTGGATGGAGTTTGGTGCAACTGATCCACTACCTTATAATCACTTTTCTTGATTAATGCCAAGAATTCTTCGGCATCTTTGTTAGTGATCTCCTTGTCTATGGGTGTGCTTCTTTCAGTAGGGACCACAGTGGCTTGATCATTTGCTTGTGCTGAATTCTCTTTTGATTTAGCAGTATTGAATATGCGACCGCTACGAGTCATACCCCCAGGCCCGACGATGTTTGTCACATCGGTACTAGCATTAGACTCATATTCCTATGGAACTGCTTTCATCTTGTCCACATGATATGGATCCCTGACTGGGATAATCCTAGTGTGTACTTGTGCGGGTATCAGCAGTGTGGCTTTGGCGCAAGGGATGATCAACGTCTTCCTTGCCCCTTGTCTTGGTATCATTAACGGTTCATTCCTGTCCAGCATGGCCACATACTCTTCCTCAGGATATTCTTTAAACTGAACTACCCCTTGATTCACGAGTCTTTGCAAGGTTGTCTTAAAGGCTTCGTTATGTTCGAGGACGAACCCCTTTGCAAGTAGATACCTCTTAAGGGCATCTATGGGGGAGCTCCGTTGTTGAACAAACTCTTGCTCGGTGACTACCTCTATTGCATTGACTGTGCCATCATGACGGGGCATAGGGTTTGTCTTCACATTAGGTTTGTCAAAAGCAATTGCTCCTGACTCTATCAGGTCCTGAACCTTGTGCCTAAAGGCCCAACATTTTTCCAATGTATGCCCCGGAGAATTGGCGTGAAATTCACACCTCTCATTAGCTTTGAAATTGGGCATAGTCTTTCCGGGAATCGGAGGTGGCATAGGCCTGAGTTCCACTAACTGCTCGTTTAATAGATGCTTCAGTATCTCGCTTTTAGAAGTGGGCAAAGGGTCGAACTTCCTCGGAGGGCCTTGGAATCTTGGTTGAGGTGAGTATGTCATAGGAGGTCTAAACTCTTGATGCACTACTGCGTTGGTCTCCCCTTCCTTCTTTTTAGCGAAGGTTGAGGTGGGCCTCTTTGAGTGATAAGAGTTAGATGATACTCCTTGTATTTTCCCGCTCTTAATTCCGTCTTCTATCCTTTCACCAATAACCACTAAATCTGAAAACCCTGAGGACACACTCCCTACCATTTTATCGTAGTACGGCCCTTGTAATGTAGCCATAAACATTTTTACGAGTTCTTTTTCCAACAGGGGAGGTTGGACTCGGGAGGCCATTTCCCTCCATCTCTGTGCATACTCCTTAAACGATTCCTCTTTCTTTTGTGACAAATTTTGGAGTTGCATCTGATCGGGTGCCATGTCCAAATTGTATTTATATTGTTTTAGGAACGTATTAGCAAGGTCGGTCCAGCTTCGGATGTGAGACTTCTCTAATTGCATGTACCAGTCAACCGATGCTCCACTCAAGCTATCTTGGAAAAAATGCATCATCAGCTTTTGATCATGAGCATAAGCAGCCATTTTTCGCACATACATGCGCAAGTGACTCCTCGGACAAGAGAGTCCCTTGTACTTTTCAAAGTCGGGTATCTTGAATTTATGAGGAATAGTCAAATCCGGCACCAAGCTCATTTCATAGGTATCCACATCGAAGGCATCATATCCTTCCATTGCTTTCATCCTTTCTTCCAGCGCCTTGATTTGTCCACTCTCCTTGGAATTCTCCCCAGAATCAGCAGAGGTCAGCTTTGGTTGAGGGACTTGATCTGTGTCATTAGTGTCCCCATACTGTAGGTCCAAGTAGTCCTCATCCCTAAGCGGATTGTTGATTGGAATGCGAACTGTGCGAGACGTCCCTTCTTTCTGAGTAGTAGGGATAAATCCTTCTTGAGAAGCCTCTCCCTCTTCATGGGTCGTGGTGACCCTTTTAGATGCGTGAGCATTCGTTTTGTGAGGGTCATAGCCTCGAACATATCCTAACAATGGGTTGCCATCTTTAGGTATCTCTTCATACCGATCATGAACTTCTTTAGCTTTGTCTTGCTTATCTTTGAGGTCTTTCATGAAGCTCAGCACTTGGGCCATTCCTCCCTGGAGGTCTTCAACAGTACCTTTCAGCTGAGTCATTTCTTCACGAAGGGCGGCTTGGTTCTGCTCTAGCTGTTCCATTGCTTTCTTCTTCTGAGCTCTGGTCTGGATGAGTGATCGAGTTGCAATGGTGTGACTGGAGATGAAGATAGTTTTTTTTTTTTTTTTAATGTTTTGAAAAAAAATAAATATGATATGCATGCTATGAATGATATGGTTATGCAATGTTTATGTCTTATCCACACTATTATAATACACATATATATTTATATATTATTTCCTCTTTTTTTTTTTTATATATACATGTACATTTTTTCCTTTTTTTTGCACATATGTATTATGTATATATTTTTTTTGCATATGTATTTATTTTTCTTTTTCTTTTGTACATGTATATACACATATGTTTTTTTTTTAAGAGGTAAACAAGGTTGGCGAATATTTATAGAAACGATGAGTAACGAAAAAGAAACACACTTTATTGAAATAAAATACTAAAAACAAACTCCATTGTCGGTTAACAAAGATAGAAATTGAAATAACAAATTGAAAATACTTGGAAAAAAGGAAAATAATCTAAAACTAAGAACGCCTTTGGATGTCCTCCTTGAACTTATCCACCATATCTCTACAAAGCTCTATGAATTCCTTGACTTCTTTGGGAAGGATAACAAGAGAGGTTTCCGCCTTTGCCAAACTCCTTGGGATGTCTAGGATTAGATCGTTGCACAAGTAAACTAGCTTGTCATAATTATCGCGGCACTTCTCGTATTCTTCAAGCATCTTAGGAACCATGCTCACGTGCTCATAAGCAGTAGAAACAATTGTGTATTGTCTCTCCCAATAGTCCCTTTCATCCCTTGCAGCATCACATAACTCCTTTTGCCTTAGTAGTAATTGCCTAAGCACGGCCAAAGCTTGAAGTGCTCTATGACGCTCATCAGTGCGCTGTAAAAGTGCTTCTTCCGCGGTTAACCTCCTTGTGCGTTCTTCTTGTCCAGCATTGCGGGCCTCTTGAAGATCAAACTTTAAATCCCTTATTTCCACTTCTTGGTCCTTAGTTCTATCCGTTAATTCGAAGACCACAGCTTCTAGATTTTTTTCGGATTCCGCTTTGTCATGGGAAGCCTTTTCATAACGCCTTCTCCATTTTGCAATCTCTACATCCGCTTGTGCCAACCTTTCATTATGCGATTCTAGATTAAAATTAGCACTTAGAACTCCTTCGGTTGCACGCTTTCTTTTACTTCTTTGCCTATCATTTTCTTCTTTCATCGCTTGGAGTTCTTGATTTTTCTCTTTAAGGTCAAAGCGTAGTTGGCTCCTTTCATTAGTAAGTTGATGCAAATCAAGTTCTAATTTCTCTTTCTCCTTTCGGGACGCCTCCAGGGCAGCCCTGATTCCTTCTATCTCTTCGATGGATAAAGGAACAGGATCAGGAGAATCAGGCTTGTAGGCGGGATCCACAACAAAAGGAAGCAACACTTTCTTAACTCTTTCTTGAACCCATGCGGTATAAGCTGCTTTTGCAATTACATTCTTTGGCCCAAAGTCTCTCCTTTGAACATTGCTCCAAGCTTGAATTACCTTTTTCCATGTTCTTGGTTCACCTTTCCCATTGTCATGCAAAATTAATTCTTTTATACGTTGCTCGGAAGGTTCTTTATCCATGGAATGACCCAATTGACGTAGTGCTAAAGCAGGATTATAATTAATACAACCAAGAGTTCCTATCAATGGCACATTGTTGAATTCTCCGCATTTGTAAATGATCTTATCTGAATTTAATTTTCTTGCATACCATAGAATAGAATCCGCTTTAAGAGCCCTTAATTTTTGAGACCAATCATTCCTAGTTAATTCTTTGATGAAGCAACTAGCTTTGTAGAGATGGGAAGTCAACCAAGAATAGAGCAAATGAACACAACACACTAGCACTCCTCTCTTTCTTTCATACCTCATATGAATAGCATAGTAAATGTTAGCGAGGATAGTCGGAGTTGGATCTTTGTCAAAAAGCCTAAAAGAAGTGAAAGCATGGATAGCGGTAGGATCAACATAATCAATATTCTTTGGCAATAAAACAACACCAAAAACCAAAAGAGCTAATACATGTCCACAAATGTCCCATTGTTTCCTTTGAGCAAACATTAATGCTTGATTTTCTAAATAAGATCTTTTGAACCCATGCACTTCTCCCTCAGTTTTATAATGAGCTTTTAATTCTGCAGCGGACATTCCTAAAGCCTTTTCTAGATCTGAAAAGTCAACTTCCTTACCCACACCAGTATAGAATTCCTTTTTTATCCTCGAAAAACCCAACATAGCATCCATTTCTTCTATGGTAGGTGCTAACTGAAAATCCTGGAAAGTAAAACATCTCAAAGGCGGATCGTAGAATTGTACCAAAGCGGTGATAGCTTCTTCTTGCACCTTTACCCTTAGCAAATCCAAGATATTACCATAGCGAATCTCAAACCTATCCAAAGCACCTGATGGCAATTTTTCTTTGATGATCTTCAATTTCTTAATGTCTGGAGTAGAAACAGTAAAGTGCACGATTGTCTTCTTCGTACTCATCCTTCCTACACATTCACCAAAAAATACATTTTACCAAATATATATACATATATGTGTATTATTATTTTTATTTGTGGATAAGACATGATGAAAAATGCAAATGATTAGATGATGCATGTAAACACATAACAACATAAAAAAAATAATTAAGCAAAAAAACATGGTATTTCAAAGAACCCAGGTTCATAGGTTCGACGTAGGGGGCTCTTGGGAGCCAACCTTTATATGGGGGTTCTAAAAGGTCTCATGGGGTCGTTCGTAGCCTCCGAGACTTTTTCGTCTCTTCGGATTTTGGAACAACTCACTTTATCCATGAGGTTCGAATTTTTGGGTAGGTTCCCGGAGAGATCAGCTAAGTATCCAGTCCAGCCCTCCACAAAGTCAAGCTTCGTTTCGGACCTTTCCAAATACCTAACCCACTCCGAGTGGAGTTATCAGTGAGATTCGTAAGGCGATTCATGTCCCCTTTTGGTCTCAAATTTAACTCCCACATTTAAGGTTTAACCGACATAAAAATAGAGCAAATATATAAAAATAAAAGCAGATATTTTCAGGCAGATAAAAACATAAAACAAATAAACAAATAAATAATTTAATGTTTATTAAAAGATAAACCTCCCCCAAACCCTAAATGTGGCAATTTGCCAACCCTAAAATGCGCCACAAACCCTAAACCACAAACCACGAGCCATAAACCTAAACCCACTCAAGCCTTAGGAGCATAATAATTCACTAAAAGTGATTCCCCAGCAGAGTCGCCAGTTGTAGCAACCTGCCTAAAAATTTCAGCTTTCGAGTCGCCACCTATTCTGAAGGGCGAATAGGAAACCCTTACGCAGTTAAGAGATTTAGGGTAAGCTATTATAATCAGGCTGGGGGAAGGTGTTAGGCACCCTCAGCCCTTTCCTAAAGGCTAATGTTCAAAGATTAGGGTTGCATGGCAGGATTTGTAAAGAAATGTGGCAAACAAAATTATAATGACATGATTGAGATTTTGAAGAGGGGGACTCGCCTTGTTGCCAAGTGCCTACGTACCTCCTTAGGGAGGATCAGAGTCTACGTAGTTCGGGAAGGGTTGTACGCCATTTAGAGTTTGAATTTGATTTAATATGGTTTTTTTGGAGGCTTTTTGGTTAGCCTATCGCAGTTTATTTTGTCTTGTAATTTGAATGGATTTTAGAATTATTAGTGTTAGACGCTGGCCTAAGGATCTAGAGGGGGGGTGAATAGATCTCACTAAGTTTTTAAGGATTTTTCTACTGACTCGAGCGAAAGCGGTTCTGAATCGACTTGCGTCTATTCTGGACCGCTATTGCAAAGATCGTACGTGTTTCAAAACCAAAGAATAAGTGGAATTGATGGTGAAGTAATATGATAGCTAACCAATACGTTTAACAACTGAAATCCAACTAACTTCTAGATTGACAACTTTGATTTGCAATGCAGTAAGATTGGATCAAGCAAAAACACAAACACTTGGTGCTTATAACCAATTATGAACAGAAAGTAAAAGAGAAAGTAAAAGCGACAAGAACACGATATTTGTTTAGGCAGTTCGTCGATCGTCCTCGCTACGACTACGTCTGCCCCCAATTCCAAATTGAAATTGGGTAATCTTTCATTAATGTTGAAAGTAGTATATACAAAGAAGATAACAAAGCGATAAACGATAAACCAATTATGTCGATCCTTTGAATCTTCTTCCCCCTTAATCTTGAGCCAGATCAAGGTTATCCAAGAGCTTCACTTTGATTCCCTTCTGCAGTGTCTTGATTCCTTGAACTCCCCGTTCCTCAATCGTTACACTCAGCCGAATCCTCAATGAACGCCTCTTGATAAAAACCCCCAAGAACCACCCGTCGTGGAGGACAAAACCCGCAGATTTTATTCACCAACAAACCCCACGAACCTTCACCCACTAGGAATCTTCAATTCCGTTCCATGGACGTTATCGAACTCATCACTAACCCGCAACGCAAGAATGATTATGTGTAATTGTGTTGGAGATGATGAAGAACGAAGATGAGAAGCGTTTGTGTATCTTTCAGTCGTTGGTGTTGATTGAATAATTACCCTTGCACAATATATATGATTGCATAACAGTTAGAACCAAGAAAAACTGATTTTTGAACTTTCTTGATCAGTTAGGTCGACCACTTGTAGTGCTTAGGTCGACCTAACAGAGCTTGCAGAATTTTTCTCCCAGTTAGGTCGACCTGTTGAAGGAGTAGGTCGACCAGAATCCTTTTCTGATGCATTCTGGGGACTTTTTCACAGATCAGGTCGACCTAGTTGCCATGTAGGTCGACCTAGCAGACTGATGTGAAGATTTCTTCATTTTGAGTCGACCTAAATGGTCTGTGAGTCGACCTAGCAGAGGTATATGGATTTTCCTTCATTTTAGGTCGACCTAGGTTGATAGTAGGTCGACCTAACTGCTGATTTTCTGCATTTTTCATGTCCAGCTTGTGTTGAGTCGACTTATATGCCAAGTGGATCACCTTGTGCTTGCTTTCATGAGTGATCAAATTTCTCCTTGTTATTTGAATGCTCATTTGAGTTTGCCATAAATCAAAAACATCTTTGAGTGTAATCTTGTATTCACAAACTCCCCCTTTTTGATGATGGCAAACCAATACTCAAGAGCTTTGGTAGTAAGTGGCAAGGACTCAAAAGACTCCCCCGTACATCCAGCATCTCTCTCAACAAAGCTCCCCCGTACACTCAGCAGCTATCTCCCCCTTTGTCAACATCAAAAAGAGAAAACAGGAGAGCAGAGTAGAAGAGAAACAAGAAAAAATAAAGAATACCGGTAGTCATAGAGATAGATAACACATAAAAGGTGAAATCATAAGGGCTAATCATGTTTTAAAGCAAGCCAACAACATACATAGTAGTTCAAGAGAATTATAAAAGAGAACATAGAGTGCTACATCATATTAATGTTTTTAACAACAGAACAAAACAACAGAAACTTAATGGCATGAAATGCAATGAAATGATGATATGATGAACGATATGTCCTAACGCCTGCCCCTTCTTCCTCTTCCTCTTTGAAATGTGTGAGGTCGATCTTCTTCAACCTGTTCCAACAAATCCAGCACCGACATGTTAAGAGTGTTGAAGCTTTGGCTGATGTTAGCATGACGATGCAATGCCGTTTCCTCAAACTGATTCTGCCTCAATATGGAGTTGGATGCAAACGTCTCAAAATCGTTCCTTTGTTCCTGAACCAAGCCGTACAGAGATTGGTATTGCCGTTGTTGTTCCTCATATCTATCTTGTTGAAGCTGCTGCATGGTTTGAAATTGAAGCTGTTGAGTTTCAAAGTTCTGCTGTTGTTGAAGTTGCATAGCTTCAAGCATAGATATTATGTTGGATTGATCAGGAGGAGGTGGAGCAGTGTATCCCCAAGGGATATCCTCTTGTTGTGGCGGAACATATCTCCAATTTGCATCTGTGTCATGAGCTGCGTCTTCCATGGTATGATCCTCCATGGTATGATCCTCCTCATTTGCTATTTCTTGATCGTTTCCCTCTTCCTCATTTCCTACATTGTTTCCAAACTCCGTAGGATCGTCATAGTTGTAGATAACCTTCCCTGTTCCTTTTTGAATGAGATAATAAGTCTTCCTCACAGGATTCCAATGATATCCCATAAGAGTCAAGGTGGTTTGTGAGAATTCCTGGGATTGATGTACGCGAGTGTAGTGTAAGTGATCAAGTCGCATACCAAAGTGATTGACAATTGTTTGAATGATTGAACCATAACATAGGGCTGTAGTTTTCTGTTTGACTTCATGAAACTTAGCAGCAAGGAAGTGAGGCCAGTGTAAACGCGTTCTGTTTTGCAGCAGATACATGAGCACCACTTCATTTCTTTCAATTCTCGAATATCCTCCAGCCCTTGGTCTAATGATTCTTGAGATTACCCAGTTCAAGAGTCTAGGATCTCGCTTCAAATGACCAGCTGTTATTGTTTCATTTGGTCTATCAAATATGGAAGGATCTTTGAGGATTGACTTCATGTAGGCCTCATGATCATAGTTTCCCGGTACATCCCCGTCTACCATACGGAGTTCATCACCAACGATTGTCAGACCAAAAATACTAATCCAAACCCGTTTGTCAACAACATGCGATCTAGATCCCATTTTGAAACGGAAGTTACAACCGTCTCCTTTTGTAAATCCTGCATAGAAAGCCCTAACGGTATCCTCACAGTACGGGGTATCACATTGCAATAAGGGATGAATATTTTGATGTTCAATTAACGCAGCGACATCAGGGATATTCATGTTTTCGACAAGATTTGGATCATAAGTGTATTGCTTAACAACTTTCCTTTTCATCTGCCACTTCTCAAAGTTTTCTCTACAATCAGGGTGAACAAGAGCACTTACCGGTTGAGATGATGAACTGGAAGCAATTTCCTTTCCTTTTCTTGATTTTGGAGGCATGATTGGAGATGCTTTGAGTGAGAGAGGGAAGATTTTTGACAGTTTAGAGTTTGAGGAATTAGGGTTAGCCGTACCAAAAGGGATGAGAATGAGAGGGAATGCAAGAATGGAATGCTTTGAATGCATGACATTGGATCGGGTCGACCTAACAGGCCCAAATATGGAAAAGTTTACGCAGTAGGTCGACCTAAAGTGAAGCTGGGTCGACCTAACAGAAGTAACAATACAAATAACCAAATTAGGTCGACCTAATTTGTGAGTAGGTCGACGCAACTGGCCCTTTTTGGTTTTTCTAAAGAACCTTCTTATGTAGGTCGACTCAAATACAGGGTAGGTCGACCTAAGTTGCTTTCAATGATGAAAAAGCCTTGGAAATGTTTCTATATGATGTATTTTTGTTTTGTCATTTGCTTGAAAGCACAACCATTGTATGTTATGAATGAAATGATGAACACATATACATAAGTATTTGAGAAGAGTAGATAAGAACACATGAAGTCACTATAAGCATGTTAATTGATAGCATATTATAGAATCAATGAAATTTTTGGAAGTGAACAATGTGCATGTTACCGCTTTCTTAATATGTAGGTATTCTGTCTTCATTGTGTGACACCCTCTTGTTAAGTGTCGATCTTTTGGTTTTCAGTCTTCATAGATGACATATCAAGAGAGATATGCCTTCTTTTATGTGTCTTGAACATCCTTTATCAATGGAATCGTCAACTATCAATGATGTCAAGACACTTTTCCTGCAAAATTAATTTAGAGTGGAAGGTCCCCAATCTTCATTGGGTCCTGGATGGTGAGTACACAATTTGTTGCACTTAGGCAACCATTGAAATACTCCTTTAGGAACTAAAATTCTCCTAAATTTGCATTTTTCAATGGTATGTCCCTTTTTGCAACAATAATGACAGGTAATATGATGAGAATATGGAGTTTTGCTAGTTGATACTTTTGGTACAAAAGTGTATTTACTATATAAAGGAGTATACGATCTTTTGAACTTGTTTGGATCAACCGCAAAAGTCACTTTTGGTTGTAGAGCCTTGTCTAGCTTGGCTTTTAGATCTCTCACTTCTTTTTGCCAAATGTGACATGTCTCACAACCAAACCATGATGTAGGATCTAATTCAACTTTGTTCTTTTGAATGTCTAGCATAGATTGTTTTAAAGCTTCCATATCCCTTTCGGTTTTCTCAACTTTTGATTCAAGATATGAAAAAATTTTCTTGTTTGAGGCCAAAAGTTTGAAGGCTTTAATTGCATCTCTATGTAATTCTTCAAAAGCAAGTTTTAGTTGAGAATGAGATACCTTATCTACGAGTTCAGGTTTAAGATGACTTACAGCTTTCTTTTTCTTGTTTTGATGAGCCATGAGACATAGGTTTGCTGATTCTTCTTCATCACTTGACGAGCTTTCACTAGATGAATCACTTTCCCATGCTATGTAAGCTCTTTTAGATTTGTTATGACCTTTGCTTTGGTTCTTCTCCTTTTCTTTCTTAAGGTATGGACAGTCCGGTTTGTAGTGACCGGCTTTCCCACAATTGAAGCAAAGACCTTTGATCTTTCCTTTGTTGTCGTCATCTTGTTTGAACATGTTTGATTGCTTTCTATAGTTGATCAATCCTTTGTCGGAATGTTTTGCTCCATTTTTCTTTAGATATTTGTTGTATCTTCGCACAAACAGTCCCATTTCCTCATCATCGGAGTCTTCGTCGTCACTTGTGTCACTATCCTTTGGCTCTCGTTTTGAGGTCTTGGAGCTCGAAGCTTTTAGAGCTATTGACTTCTTCTCTACCTCTTTCTCCATGTTCTTTTCTTTCTTTGTCCTCTTCTCATGCATGTCAAGGCATTTAAGATGCTGTTCATGTTCCTCTAGTTTACCAAAAAGAGTGGTAATGTCTAAAGTGTTTAGATCATTTGCTTCCTTAATTGCTGTAACTTTGGGCTGCCATTCCCTGTTCAAACACCTTAAGATTTTGTTAGTAGCAACTGCATTGGAAACCGGTCTATCAAGAGAATTTAATCGATTTTTCAGGTGAACGAATCTTTTCTGCATGCTTTCGATGGTTTCACCATCTTCCATGTGGAAAAGTTCGAACTCTTGAGTTAACGTATTGATCCTAGCTAGTTTGACATCATCCGTTCCCTCGTGGGCAACTTGCAATGTGTCCCACATAGCTTTAGCTGATCTACAATGAGAAACGCGATAGTATTCATCAACTCCTAGAGCTGAGATTAGAATGTTTCTCGCTTTCCAATCGTATGCATATTTCTTTTCATCTTCAGCATTCCAAGTATCTTCTGGTTTTGGAACAACTGCACCAGCTGCATTTGTCATAGTGATCTGAAATGGACCATTGACAATAGCTGTCCAGATGTTCCTATCAATTGCATTGATATGGACACACATACAATCCTTCCAATAGCCGTAGTTTTCTCCGTTGAAAACTGGAGCTCTATTATGAGCCCCTTTAGGTCCAGAAGCCATCTTTCCAATAAGTGTTTCACGTAGCACGGAATAAACCAGAGCTCTTGATGCCACTTGTTAGACGCTGGCCTAAGGATCTAGAGGGGGGGTGAATAGATCTCACTAAGTTTTTAAGGATTTTTCTACTGACTCGAGCGAAAGCGGTTCTGAATCGACTTGCGTCTATTCTGGACCGCTATTGCAAAGATCGTACGTGTTTCAAAACCAAAGAATAAGTGGAATTGATGGTGAAGTAATATGATAGCTAACCAATACGTTTAACAACTGAAATCCAACTAACTTCTAGATTGACAACTTTGATTTGCAATGCAGTAAGATTGGATCAAGCAAAAACACAAACACTTGGTGCTTATAACCAATTATGAACAGAAAGTAAAAGAGAAAGTAAAAGCGACAAGAACACGATATTTGTTTAGGCAGTTCGTCGATCGTCCTCGCTACGACTACGTCTGCCCCCAATTCCAAATTGAAATTGGGTAATCTTTCATTAATGTTGAAAGTAGTATATACAAAGAAGATAACAAAGCGATAAACGATAAACCAATTATGTCGATCCTTTGAATCTTCTTCCCCCTTAATCTTGAGCCAGATCAAGGTTATCCAAGAGCTTCACTTTGATTCCCTTCTGCAGTGTCTTGATTCCTTGAACTCCCCGTTCCTCAATCGTTACACTCAGCCGAATCCTCAATGAACGCCTCTTGATAAAAACCCCCAAGAACCACCCGTCGTGGAGGACAAAACCCGCAGATTTTATTCACCAACAAACCCCACGAACCTTCACCCACTAGGAATCTTCAATTCCGTTCCATGGACGTTATCGAACTCATCACTAACCCGCAACGCAAGAATGATTATGTGTAATTGTGTTGGAGATGATGAAGAACGAAGATGAGAAGCGTTTGTGTATCTTTCAGTCGTTGGTGTTGATTGAATAATTACCCTTGCACAATATATATGATTGCATAACAGTTAGAACCAAGAAAAACTGATTTTTGAACTTTCTTGATCAGTTAGGTCGACCACTTGTAGTGCTTAGGTCGACCTAACAGAGCTTGCAGAATTTTTCTCCCAGTTAGGTCGACCTGTTGAAGGAGTAGGTCGACCAGAATCCTTTTCTGATGCATTCTGGGGACTTTTTCACAGATCAGGTCGACCTAGTTGCCATGTAGGTCGACCTAGCAGACTGATGTGAAGATTTCTTCATTTTGAGTCGACCTAAATGGTCTGTGAGTCGACCTAGCAGAGGTATATGGATTTTCCTTCATTTTAGGTCGACCTAGGTTGATAGTAGGTCGACCTAACTGCTGATTTTCTGCATTTTTCATGTCCAGCTTGTGTTGAGTCGACTTATATGCCAAGTGGATCACCTTGTGCTTGCTTTCATGAGTGATCAAATTTCTCCTTGTTATTTGAATGCTCATTTGAGTTTGCCATAAATCAAAAACATCTTTGAGTGTAATCTTGTATTCACAATTAGGGTTTGGGCGTACAACCCTGATTTGGCACAATTAACCGCAATGATCAATAGGTTTGATCACCATAGTTAAAAGATTAAGGATTTGCATTGTTACCAATTCAAACCGATTAATTCGATTATCACTAATAACAACTTATTTGTATTTTATTATTATTTGATAAATTTTATTTTATACTGTTACCTCTCATAACCGGTTAATACGGTCACAAATAATAACAAATTAAATTAAACAATGAGGCAAGATTAATCACCACAACCAATAAGATAGTTGCAGCCATTTAATCGAATTTAATTGGATTTTTTATTTTAAATAAACATTTTAATTAAAATTTATTGTTGACCATAGCGATTAATCGATTTAATCGGAACGAACAACAAATTATAATTTAATACAAATATTATATATTAATTTATTTATAAAAATAATTACTATATACAAATAATTATATTAAAAGATTTAATAAAAAAATAACATATTTAATTAAAACAAAATTGTTATTAGGGATTATGATTCAATGTGGTTACAATTGAGGTTTATAGCATGGGGCCTCATCTTGGGCGTTGGATCTAAAGGGGTTTGAATATCAA
Source organism: Vicia villosa (assembly GCF_029867415.1). Classification (NCBI taxonomy): domain Eukaryota; kingdom Viridiplantae; phylum Streptophyta; class Magnoliopsida; order Fabales; family Fabaceae; genus Vicia; species Vicia villosa. Next base: position 157,491 of record NW_026706387.1, on the reverse strand, counting down.
GGGTAGATGTTGAGGGTGTATGATGGAATCTGAGGCTGGAATACACTGGATCATGCGTAGAAAATGTAACAAAATATGTGAAAGGGCCAGGGATCGAACCCTGGACCCTGAGGATAAACACAGCGCGCGTCAACCACCTCAACCAACGAGGTTAGTTGTTTAAAACATGAAGCGAACGCATTATATGTAATCAGAACGAAAACCCATGGAAATTAGCGCGAAATTCAAACGGACCAACCATCCCCTGACACCTATTCATCTTCCTCGACCAAACCTGCAACACACTGCACATTTAGCTACGAATTCCCTACGGATTTTTCATAGCGAACTAAACTACCAAAAACAGCGAATAGCACATACTCATGCATAAACATGGCGCGACCCCTCAGATTTGCTTGTTTCTACCATGCGAACCTAACTGTACCCCTAATTGACTCTGATTTCACTCCTAATTAAAAGCCCTAAACTGAAACCCTAAAAGCTCAAAACGGCATTAATGGCGGAACACGATTAACACACGCAAACTTCATAAAACCAATCCAGAAACAACCAGGGCATTAAGAACAAGCAGAATACACAATCAAAACATCATGGGAATGCCTATGTCATACTATTCGAACCAAAGTTCAGAACAACTTACCTGGGCTTATTTGGAGAAATTCTGGGGGTGTTGACGAAGAATGACGATCCAGACACGTTTCAAATGATCCAAGGAAGCTTTTGCAACCTTTAGTTCTTGTTGAAAGCTCCTAATTTGCCAAAACCGAATTCCAATTCTTGGGTGATTTTTTGGTTCTTGCAAGTGCCTCCTCTCTCTGAATTTTCGTCCCCAACCCTTATGCCTCAGCCTCTATACTTATAGTGAATCAGATTAGGTTTAGAAAAGAGTCTCAAAAGCCTTTAAATCCAATCTTTCTTCTTTGAGAATTTTGATTTGTTTCTTGAATAAAAAGTTTCCAATTTGGTACAAATATTGTATCACTCCTTTCCATTTGATTTAGCACGAAAATAACAATATATTTTGCCATTAATACTGATTGAAATTGGCCTTTATGAATATTTTATCATAATATTTGATTTTTATACTTAATTAAATCATAAAAAATGAAATAAAAATATATTAAATCAATTAATATGATAAATTTCGTGCCCTTTTGTTTTGGACAAGCTAATGGCTTGTGGATCAAGTTTATACCACAAAAACATAGGCCCATTTGCAAAATTCCTTAATTTGAACCCTCCTTTTTTACATTTGGTCCCTCAAAATCACCTAACTTTGATCAAGCATATCTCACTCAATTTTTAAGCTATGAGGGAGATCTAATACTTTTTAGAAACCTCAAGAGGTCCTCTATAAGCCACTTTGGAACATATTTTTCATTTGAAGCTTTTATCTTGATCATATTCTCTTTGGGAAAAAACTGTTTCTGAAGGATGCCTGAAAATGACCTGTAATCTTTTGCTTTGTATCTCTTAAATGAAGCATTTCTAGCCCTGGCTTGTGAGACACAAAGTTGTAGAGAATCCAATTTCCTTCAAAATAGGCTTTGAGTGGGGAATTTTTGATGTTCCATGTGAAAGTTATGCCCAGTCAAAGTTGGGTTGACTTTCTCCTAAGAAACCCTAATTTGAACTTTTTTGTATTTGTTCATCTCTGAGTTTCTATTAATGGAATCATGATCAATTCTTGATCAAATGATGGTTATACATCCCCATACTTGTTGTGTGACCAATGGTTAGAAGTTTGGATCATGCCTTGACTTTGGATTTGAATCAGTTGATTGTAGATCTTGAGATTGTTTGAGCAGGTGACCTTTGGAGTAGTGCCTTGACTTTTGCCATGGATTTAGATTAGATCACTATAAACCATACATCCTTGATTAGGAGCCTTATCTCATTGATCCCTCTTAGGGGAACCTCAAACCCTAGCCTTAGGAGGCTCTTGACTAGGGGTGTTGCTTGAATGGATCCCTAGTCTTTGAATCTTTATAAGTGAAGTAGATGGGGCAAATTTTGGGGTATGACACTTAGAAAACAACATTTGGAGGTTGTAATCGGATGATCCGGAGTCGAAGCTTCTTTGCTCGTGATTGACACCGTGAAAGATTTGATTTTTTTCTCCATTCTTCTCTTTGTAAGCTTTATTTGTTGAGGCTTGTTTGTAAGTATACCTTGTTTGTATGTATATGTATTGCTCATGGTATTGTATAGAAACCTCTTTTACAAATCAATGTTGATGAGTATCCTTGTTTTTTCTTTGTGGTAGGATTTGAGTTGCTTTAAACATAAACTCCTAAAATATTGTTCTTGGATGAATATTTGCTAGGTTATAGACTCTACAGATAGATTTAGGCTTAGTATTCACAATGGATATCGACTCTTAATGCCCCTGTGTTGGTTGAGTTGCGCAAGATATCACTGACAAGATCAAAACGATTGATATCTCTTGTTGAGTTAGACATAAACTCTGTGTGATTGGTACGTGTTGATATTGACGAGTGTTTTAGGTTGAGTGCAATTGAGTAATAAATTTAAGTATTTAACAGGTATGTGAAATTCATTCCCGAGAGTTATCTCCTTTCCGAAGAATGAAACTCTTTTTATGTTCATATGTTTAATTCCCGCATTTACCGTTTTAAACCCATTCAAATCCAAACTAAAGGACGCGAGACTTGTCGAACAAAAATTCGATAATCACTAATCACTGTAGAGACGATATGATAAAACTAAATAAATACTTACTTTTGCTTGCCGCCTTACTGCTTCAGCAAATGTAAGGTATTCTTATTGAATAATGGAGACCATAATTTTTTTTCAATCACAAGAAGTATTGGTGTCCCTCTAACCTTAGACAAAGCAACTAGCATTAATAATTTTGGATATTATGCTAGAATTTTGGTGGATCTTAATTTGTTGGAATTCTTGCCCAATTTTCTTCTTGTTGAAATAGATGATATGCTTTTAATGTTGATCTTGAGTACAAAAAACTCCATTAACCATGTCCTTGTTGTTATATCATTGGTCACTCATAAGATCATTGTCGTGCGAAAAAATATTGCAAAGTTGAGAAAGAAAGATATAACAAAGATATCATTTTATGTTCCGATAAAATTTAATCATAATGTAGAAAATGTCCATACAACAATAATAGATGAACTACAAAGAAATTATTCAATCATTATGAAAAAACTCTCGCTTATGGACGGGGCTATAAATAAAATTGATGATAATAGGGGATTAATTAAATATATACAAATCTTTTTAAAGAGAGGAATGTTATACATTGGCAAATTCCTAACTCGTGCTCGTGAATTTTGAAGAAAATCATCAAGTGTAGGGATTATGTTCGTACGACGAGGTATTGGATTGAAGCCACCACCAAAGATAAGTATAAAACTAACTTGATGTACAAACCTCTGCGTGGTGATTATGTTCAGGTATGCTGGGATAAAATTCTGGTAAATAACTTTGCGAGATCTAGAGCGAAATATACGTTGTGGATGAGGTTATGGAAAAGGCTGTCAACGAAAGACAGATTGAGTCAGATTAAGATGAATGTTGACTACAAATGTTGCTTCTGTGATCATATGGAAACCATTGACTATCTTTTCTTTGAGTGTAGGCAAACTAAGAGTGTTTGACAGAAAGTCCTAACTTGGCTAAGAATTGACAAAATTCTCTCTAGTTGGACCATTGAGATGGAATGGCTTATCAAAGAAGTCAAAAAGAAATGTTTGAAGAGAAAGTTGCTCAAGATAGTTGTGGCTGAAGCTATTTATGAGATTTGGAAGGGAAGGAATGACAAGATTTTTGCCCAAAAAGATTTCGATAACAAGATTGCTGAGAATATTATTCATAACTTTAAAGTTAGGTGTAGCATGAATAGCAAATTAAGTATTTATGTTAATCACCGTACCTTGTGTAGATTCGTTTGATCATTGCGATCACAGTATACTTTACTATATTTTAGTGAATAAAATATTAATACTTTTTCTCTAAAAAAAATTATTAGATTTAGTGAATATGTTTAAAAAAAATGACTATCATGAAAAAGAAGATAAATAAATATCTTAAAAGTGAAATTTACATTAAAAAAATGAAATTTATAATTTTCAAACGATTACGAATTCAACGAAAAATCAAAAAATAAACAAACAAAAAATCAATGAAAATAGTTTAATTAATATAGATCTTAATTTTGCTCATGATAAGGAGATTTTAAAAGAATTGAATGAATAAAGATGCTACATACACATTTATTGTAATTTATGTAATTTGTTTTATTTCTATTTCTTTATCAATACTTGTAAAAAAATTCTAATACTATATTTTTATTAAAAAAAATGAAAGGAAAAGAAACAAATAAAATAAGAAAAAATAATTGAAGTGATTGTAAAAAACAATGGGATCCAATATCAAAGACAACAACACGCAAACAGATAGAGAGAGAAAGTGAGAAGAATTTTAGAGAGAGAAAGAGAGAGGTGAACACCGACCGGACGTTCGGTGCTCCGCTCATCACGGTTGTGGCCCCACCGCTCCGGTGAGTTCTTACTTCGATCCTCTTCTTACCTTCTCCTTCAGCTTGATCTTCATATTCTACTCTTTTGAACTTTCAAACCTCAATTTTGATAAATTTGTGTTTTTTTTATTTATAATTAATTTTTCTATATTTGATTTTTTTGGGTTTTGCTTAATATCCACTGTGAAATTAGAGGCTTTAGAAAAATCTTTTTTTTTTTTAAATGTTCAGATTTGTGTTCCTGTGCTTAGAATTCTTATCTTGGTTGATTTGATGATGGGTGTGTAGTGAACTTGCAGATTGATTTTGCTACTTTATTGTTTGTATGAATGTAATCAATTTTCTGTTTTTGACTTTTTGTGGTTGCGCCTGATTAGTTTTTGACTTTGATTCTGCGGTGAAAAAAATTGATTTTGAGTGAATTGATTCTGGTTAGAAGTGAGGTGAATGTAAAGTGATTTATGTTTGGATAACTTGATACAAAATTGAGTTGAACAATAATTTTCAATGTAAAAATCATGTTTAAACTTAAAAGCTACAAATTTTAACTTCAAGTAGAATCAATTCTGGTGGCAGAATTAAATTCTAACTTCAAGTAGAATCAATTCTGGCGGCATAATCATTTGATAAGTGATTTTGTAGAATTGAGTTTGAAATGAACTCATTTAAGTTTTTCTTTATACTCGCTAAGAAAGTTTGATATACAACTTTCATAAGTTTATGAACCTAATGTAAAAACTACTTTTTATCACCTCCACTCAAATGGAGGTTTGGATTGATAATCAGTTTTTCCTTATAGTAATCTATCATCAATAATTTGTATTTGTAGTAGAATAACGCATGACGGAAAAATCAGTTTTTATAGTTTTCATTGTATAATCAAACATAGGCGTAGTAGATCACTTGTAAGCTAGACATTAAAGTTGTCAAGATCGGGATCTTGCATAAGATCAGAAGGGGATAGTAAGATCGTGAAACATAATATTGTTACTAAGATCGGAAGATATTTTTGTAAGATCGAGGGGGGGTGGCAAGATCGTATAATATTAAATCGTAACAAAAATCGTAAGATATTACTAAAACAAAAAATAATACTATGTATTTGAAGGTTTTTTACATGACATTTTGGTAAGCAAGTGCATTCTAGGAAAAATGGCCTCTGCCCCGGCATCTTTTCATCTTTCTGTGCTTGAAATGATGGTGGCCAGAAAATGGTTGATCATGGCCGCAACTGGCCAAGATCACACATAATTAATGGTTTTACGATTTTTTTCACAATTTAGCAAAATCGCAAAATCGAGATCGTTGGGGTGAGTGAGATCGCAAAATCGTAAGATTTTAAGATCTAGATCGAGATCTTGACAACCTGCTAGACAATATTTCTCCAAGGCAGCGTTGTTCATTAGAAAGTCCTTTACCTTTGATTAGGATAATTATTTGCGTTATTCCCGAATGTTGTAATTTGTACAGTTGAGAATTTTCTGCTTAGTGATTATGTTAGTTTCGAGGGATCGAACCTTGGACCTTATGCTTATATCTCCTTCGGCGTCTCTTTGCGAATCAATTGTGCCACCTACTTGAGAATTTTCTACTAACATGGCCATTTGTTGCATTTGCAGTATTTTACGCTCTAAAGGATCACATGTCAAACATAGAGGATAACAAAGAACTTGGACAGATGGATGTGGATGCATCTGGTGGGTCAGTTAACATGCCATCGCCTCAGAAGCAGGTTTGTTTTGGATCTCGCTTTCTTGCATGCTTAAACTAGAAAGTTAAATTCGGCTTTGGATTAGATAGTTATCTTTACTATGTAGTTGTTACTTCCAAATGATTATTTTTACAAATTTGTTACTAACGAATTCGTAAACCTTGTAGGAGGAAACTTTAAAGAAAAAATATGGAGGAATGATTCCCAAAAAGCCGCCACTTATTTCAAAGGTACACCGTACACACATACAGATTTCTGCGTGTTCATTTGTTTGTAACAAAATTTACGAAATCAAGAAAGCCAGTCAATGCAATGCACGTGAATATTTGGCGATAGAAGTCCTCATTTGATTTCTCATTTATTTCACTTTTGTGCCAGGACCATGAGCGTGCTTACTTCGACTCCGCGGATTGGGCATTGGGCAAGGTATTTCTAGAAGCTTATATTGAACCGATATTGTTAAATAGCGCCTATAGTGGCGCTATGCTATTTAGTACCAAACATTGTCTAATAATGGTTGTAAACTTGTAGTGGTGCTATAGCACTGTTGTATAGTGAAATTTGAACAAGCCGCTATTTTCCGTAATCTAAATTGATGATACTATTGAACTATCTCACACTTTCCTATTTCCTCGTATGAAACAGCAAGGCGGTGGTGGTAAGCCTAAGGGACCACTCGAGGCTCTCCGGCCTAAACTACAGGTATTAAAGTGCTTATTCATCCAAACACTCTATAATAATCTTAACTCATACTAGTAAGTTCCATTTTATTGTAATTTGCATGACAAGGTTCTGTTTGGTTTTTCTGTTTTCAGCCAACACAACAGCAGACGCGTTACCGGAAATCTCCATACGCCCCGTCGGGTGAAGGTGTGTTTTTCTTTTAATGGCTTATATTAGATTCAACCCTTCTCTCTGCTACTGATTCTTAGCATGTTTAGAATGAACTAACTAAATTCTTGTTTTTGTAGAAGGTGGAAGTGTTCCATCTGAGGAGGATGCACCTTCCAATGAGTAAAAGCAGCAATCAGGGTTTTGATGATATGTTGATTATTATTGTTCTGTATACCTCAGTAGGTATAACTTTTTGTTGTTTTCAACAATAAAATAAGTTTATTATTATGGATTCATATTAATTAGATCAAGACAAGTTATTTGGCCTGCAGCTATGCTGTAGACACTTCCTGTGATTGTTATTTGTGTTTTAATCTCCTTCCCCATCCCTTCATGTTTTTTATTTCATAGTTTTGAAAAGGAAAAAAAAAGGTAATAAGAGATTAATGATGGAAAGAGGTCATGATGTAAAAATAGAATAGGCATATAAACATTAAGTCTAAAACCTTGAAAGATAGTGATAGGAAGCAATTCCTACCTAAGTTATAAGTTATAAACTAGGGTTTTACTAGAAAAGGAGAAAGAACACTAAAATGACTTAATAAAATAAAAGGAATAAAAGACTTCATTTGGGTTTCTACTAGAAAAGGAGAAAGAACACTAAAATGTAAAAGACTTCATTTCATTTGATTGATCCTTCTCAAAGTCCCAAAGGACTACATATATAGTACTCATAGTGATACTAAACTAGAAGGTCCAAATGAAAATGAAAAGTCCAATTTAACAAAATATTCAAATTAAAATAACAACTAATATAATTATATTACTAACTAAAATATCTAATTGTATCTTCTATCATTGCTGTCGGGTTCACTTGAACCTTGTCCTCAAGGTTCTAGAAATAGCACTAAAAATAATAGTTACTTCCTTTATGTTGGTCCAGATGTAAGCATCCTTATGAAAAATCGTACCAATTTGTTTTCTTCCTTGAAGCACTTGCATGATGTTGTGACTCTTCACCAACACCATTTTCAACATCAACAAAAGAACCTATTTTATCACGGAAAACCTGAGCAAGGGGTGAATTTCATCACCAACAAACTGGGTGTTGGAGTTCGGTATATGGTAACTTATCTCCATCAATGAATCTTTCTCATTGGCTCCAGTTGTTCATCCTCATGAAACTCCAAGATCACATCATTTTTCTCTTGAAAGTTTGTTTGTGACATATCTGCTAAAGGAACCTCAAAAATTTGCTTTGAACCAACCATGAATGCCAACATATTACCATTTAAATCAATTTCTCCTCAATTGCGCCCACTAACAGAAAGTTGTTTCTCCTTTATAGTTACTTCAAATGTCTTTTGGAAAAAATTTGTCAAACTTACAACATTCAGTTACTCCAAATGTCTTTTGGAAAAAACTTGTCAAACTTACAATATCCTGATCACGAAATCCACTAAATTTGTGGAACGAACCATCTTTGTTCTAAACACCAAGTTGATTACTCTTTGGAACCTTTGTCCATGTCACGCTCATTAAGTCAGCTTTATCAACTTCAATAGATTTACTACCATCTTGTTTCCTCCATAAAATTTCCCCAGAATATATTTTTATCTTCCCTGTATAAGCGTTGTCGCGGGCGGCCGTCGAAAGTAATTTGAAGAGATGATCATCCGTCATGGCTCCTCGCGACTACACTCTTCCGAGAAAAGGATTTTGTAAATGTGCAATTTGGGTATTTATAAACATTCTTGGCATGTGCTACATTATCAGAATCACTTTTTGATCTTTTTCTAGACAAGAACACCAAAAGAACCAGAATCAACACAAAATCAAAAACTCATCCAATTACAATACCATCAATAGCTCCACCAGATAACCCATTTTTCTTATTTTTGTCATTATTTCAAGGACAATGTATTTGAAGGGGACTCCCACAAAGCTCATTTTCTGAAAAAGCACTTATATCTAAACCCAAAAACCTCGACGGAATCGGCCCAGTTAAATTGTTAGACGATAATTTGCATACATGTAAAGGAGGAACATTAAGGTCAGAGACAGAACCAGTGAACCTGTTTTGTTTCAAAGATGGTGTATCCTAACGAGAGAGCTTGTAGAAACTAGAAGAAATTTCACCGCTGAAATTGTTATAAGCTATTTTTCTTGCATGTCCAAGACAATAGAGGAGTATCATCCATGTAAGGGAACCACTGAGCTTCAAATAACCAATCTCAGTCATAATAAAAAACCTGCTAGTGTAGTGAACAAGGATGCAAATTTCAAGCAGAAATGGTGTCACATAAAACATGGAATCCATAGCCAAATGAGAAGGTAAAATTTTTATTAGCATGTAATTGAGAAAACAATGTGCTATGAGGAACAAGTCCAATTGAGAAAACAACAGTATCATATTTTTGTAGTCTTGACTCAATGTGCTATGAGGAACAATTCCTCCTGACTTGTGTGGGCTATTCATAAACTCAATTTCCTTAATCGCGAGTGGTTCTGGATCGTGGGTCATGGAGATGATGCGTAACACCTCTGCGGCGAAGAATCTGGCAGCGTGTCGTTCCTGGATTTCATCAAACAGATGGTGAGTTGGTTCAAGTGGCAGCAGCGAGACTGGTATCGTGATTGAATCAGGTGGCTCTAGCAGTGGAGACGGTCGTGATTGAATCGATTCAGCACCATCATTTCCATCAAGCACCGAAGCCCGACTTCTAATGACAACAATGAAAGTATCATGATCATCCCTAAGAGCTTATTTCCTTTCCTGTTCAGCCTGATGGCCAGCCAAAATATCTTTCTTTTCATGGTTTTCAACTTCTTTTCAACAATAGACACCTCAAGTGGTTTCATATCAGGTCTATATTTTTGCTCTAACTCCTCTTCGGATTCATCATCATAGGAGGAAGATCAATATCATCAGTGTATGTAGAAGCTTTTGGAGCAAGTTTTGACTTCACCTTATTTGAGGAAGAAGCTTTTTTAGGTTTATCAGCTTTTCTCTCCATACTTGCAAACATGGCAGATACACAAAGTTTTTCTCTCTTAGAAACATCCTTACTACTTGCTTTAGCCTTTGTAGATGGACCTGTGTCATCTGTCTTTTTATTTCCCATTGTAGAAAACTGAAGGAGTTTGTGGTGGTCGATGATGAGGGTGTGGCGGCGTTTTTCGAAAAGATGAGTTGGATGCAACTCCGACTTTATTTTGATGATGCAACGGCTATATCTGAGTTTTGTGGTTTTTTTAATCTTTTCTTAAAACAAGGATGAGAGACTTGTAAATGCTTCTCACAATCTCTTCTAATACTGGAGTGGTTTTAATATTGGTTAATTGTGGAGGTGTTTGTTGGTTGTAGTTGTTGGTAATAATTGTTGTAGTAGTATGAATGATGGGTTGTTGAATAAAAGGAATAAGAGGGATATGAATAATGAATATGTGGTGAATACCTATTATTTAGATACAAACTTGGTGATAATGATCCAACATGAGTGTTAGAATAATAAGATGGACAAATTTCTCATGGGAAAGATGAAAACGGGGGATTGATAGGAGATGTAAGAGAGGGGTTTGTGGGATAGATTAGAGGAATGCTCCATTGATGAAATGGGAGTGTGAAGTTGAAATACTCCATGGGAGAGATTGAGTGCAAGAATGAAATCACCAATTGATAGGAAGCAATTCCTACCAAAGCTAGAAACTAGGGTTTCTACTAGAAAATGGAAAGAACACTGAAATGACTTAATAAAATAAAATGAATAAAAGACTTTATTTCATTTGATTGATTCTCCTCATAGGCTCAAAAGACTACATATATAGAACTCATAATGATACTAAACTAGAAGACCTAAATGAAAAGTCCAATTTAACTAAACATTCAAAATAAAATAACAACATAATTATATTACTAATTAAAATATCTAATTGCACCTTCTATCAGATACGCGGCGAATTTAATTGATAGACATTATAGAGTTATAAAAGTCAAGTGTTTAAAAGATAAGTGTATTGAGCAAGATAGAATCTATGATTATAAATTTTTAGTAGGGCTAAGCATTGACTTTGACCAAGTTATCATATAAATTTTTAGTAAGAAGTATCGAGCACATTAGTGAGGTAATGGCTACAATAAAAGAATGAGGTAGTGATTACGGTGAAGAGTGAAGAAAATGGAAGGGGTTAATGTTGGTAATGGCTACAACAAAGAATGAGATAGTGATTACGGTGAAGAATGAAGAAAATGGAAGGGGTGAAGAATGAAGAAAATGGAAGGGGTGAAGAATGAAGAAAATGGAAGGGGTTAATGTTGACAAAACCATGGATGGAAAGCTCTACAATTTTATTAGAGAAAATTAGACAAATCTCCATTTTCTTTTGAAATTAATGATTCAAATATATCCTTTAAATAATACTAGATTCTTGAGCTATAGAGCACATATCACCCTTATATACACACTTCTCCACTTATTCATCATGCTTGCTTTAATTAAAAAATACTCATTGTAGATGATACTCTAATTATAGTAGTAAGTCGAGAAAAGATTCAAATTAACTCAATATATCTTGAATGACAGAGTATATCATAAAAAATCACAATATTCTTAATCCGTCTTACTATTTAGATTTGATAGGATCATATATTTCAACACCCGTTTCCAACCAACTGCACTCGCGTAAGACAGAAAAACCAACCCGTAGACCCGTAGGATCGATTTGACCCGATTGAATGCTTGCGATTATTACCTATTGAGCCGGGTTTTGGTCGGTTTGACATTTCTTGCCCAACCCTAATCAAAACCATCTCAAAACTATCAAAAATTGACTTTTTGACCTAAAGCCATCAAACATCTTTTTGCATGTCATAAGCAGAGTTTCACTAAGAAAAATATTGAATAAAACAAAGATATAAAGTCAAACATTTCACACTTTTATATTTTTAGGTGTTACTGCTAACATATTGAATAATGAGTACAATTTCAAAACAAAAAAAATTTATTCAAAATCAAACAAAATAATATTACATCTTCTAAAGAATATAGAGTATACACCTTAAGGTTGTACATCTTATAAACTTTGTGCTTGTTTCTAAAATTTCTGGTGTTGAAAAAGTGCAAAACTTTAGGCTTATTGTCTTAGCCAAATTCCAATTCAACATTTTATAACTAAGGTACTTGATAATAGTATTGCAAAGGTGGCTCCTCAATCAATGAAACACTCCTCTGAATCAATGAAACATATTACATGATGGAAAAAAACTGTGAATCTTGTATTTCCGGGGTGAAATGTCTTGGTTGAAGACTTCTGCTACTTTAAGTTAAAAATTAAACACAATAGCCCTTTCTGGCAAGACTATATTGAAACTGCAGTAATGAAGTTACTTCATCACTCGCTATCATTTTCTATCATACAATATCAATTTCTACATGTCAAAAGGCTTTTGACCCAGTGCTACTTTTATTAAATTAATACATACCAAACCAAAATCCAAATTTCAACCCCAAGAAAAAACCAAAATCCAATAGTGTAACCAAAAATATTACAGCAACAACAAGGACTTGAAAAAAGAACAAGATGACTTTCCATTAAACAACAACCATAATTGGGAATACTCATTCTGCAGGAACAGCTCGATTGAATTTAAATTTGTGACAACTTTCTGAAGGTCTTAGTTTCTCCCCCGGTTTCTTACATAGGAGTTGCGCGCTAACAATGTCTGGCTGGAAGTAAACCAGTCACCCTGCAAGAAACATGTTGAGCAGCAAGAATATTCACATCCAACAGAAATATAATCTAATATGATGCAACATTAAACTGCAAGTCTCATAATCACTGGTTTTCTTTAAGATACATTGATAGCCCTTTCTACTAGATGAAGAAAAGAAAATGCAAATTATGTCGTACATAGAAAGGTAAGAACAAAAATCAAGCCAACAAATAAATAATAGTTATATAGACTTGTACTGCAAAAGGTGTCACCACCAGGTACATGATAATTTACAGTGAGTTGGCGACATTAGAAAATGCCAATTAACACACTTATGGAGACCTTATGAATGTCTATTGAGCTTGATGAAACGTGAAGCAATAGGGTTGAACTGGGATCGCAAGCACGATAGAGACAACATGGAGCAGTAGGATTGGACTGGGATCGCAAGCATGATAGAGAAGACGTGGAACAGATTATCCACGGCTATCCTTTTCTAGACGGGCTTTAGTTCAGGTTTTGCAACACGGTTAGCTAAAAAACTATGTCCCCCTTCATAGAGACCTCCCTTTGGCCAATGAGTGTCAGTTATGAGAAAGTTAGTTTGACTTACACACCTTTTACTTAATCACTGAGGGTTTTGTTCTCATGCTCATTTTGGTTACAGTAGTCCACATAAACTTAAGTCTTTCACTAGTTCAGAAATTTATAGGGGCCCTTGATAGGACCCAGCTTGCTGAATCATTGCCACATGAGCAGTTAGTATACAACGGCACAAATGGGCCCAAGGCTTGGCTAGTATATTCTAGAAGGGGCAAAAAGGGAAATAGTGGCTGAGGTTGTTAGAATGATTGTGACGTGTGATGGGAGTGAGGGAAACGCATGACAATTCCAAAATAAAAGGAGTAAGGGAGAGAGGGAGTACACACCTTGGATTGTAGTATATTCTAGAATGGTTAGGAAGTGCTAACTTCCTAATACGGAGCCTAGCTCTGAGTCAGGAACCTAGGGATTTGTACATTCCTTTTTCTGTAATCACTGCCATACTTTTCATCAATCAATCAAATCCTCATTCCTTCTGTCATTTGCTTTTACTGTTTTATTGTTACTCTGTTTTGGGTTCGTAACAATTTGGTCCGACCTACCGGATTCGACGCCGGAGCCAGTGAATGCCACCAAAGAAAGTCACGTTACCAGCATTTAAACAGATGGAATCTAAGGTCGTTGCGTTGGAGAGTGAGATCTCAGATGTGCGTTCAACTCTGGTTGACGTACAAAATGAAGTCCGGGAGAATCATGCCAGTTTGTTAGCCATGTTGGAGAGATGCTTGAGGAAATCGGTACAGGAGGAGGGAGACGAGAGCATGAAGGGATCATCAGGACCGAAGGGCACGTTGGAGAAGAAGGGGTCACAGGCTGGAGATCCGGTGACTGAGTTTCGTCACGCTGTGAGGAAGGTAGAGCTTCCCCTGTTCAACGGCGAGGATCCGGCGGGGTGGATCTCGCGCGCTGAAATTTACTTTCGCGTCCAAGAAACAACACCGGAGGTGAAGGTGAGGTTGGCTCAGATTTGTATGGAAGGACCAACAATCCATTTCTTCAACTCTCTAGTTGGGGAAGACGAAGGGCTGACGTGGGAAAGTCTGAAGGAAGCGTTGTTAGGGAGGTACGGAGGTCATGGTGAGGGCGATGTGTATGAGCAGTTGTCGGAACTGAAACAGGGAGGATCGGTGGATGAGTACATCACTGAGTTTGAGTATTTGATAGCTCAAATTCCTAAAATACCAGAGAAGCAATTTCTAGGGTATTTTCTACATGGGTTGAAGAAGGAGATTCGTGGAAAGGTGAGGAGTTTAGCTACGATGGGGGAGATGAGTCGTACGAAGCTTCTTCAAGTTACTCGAGCTGTGGAGAAGGAAGTGAGTGGAGTTGGACCAAGCCCTTATCATGGATCCAGACAGGGAAGCGGGTCACATCGGCCCAATTCACATGGATCGAGCAAACCTAATTCTGATTGGGTTTTGGTCAAAGGACGGGACGGAGAAACAAGTGGGGGTACGAAGAGTAACCCTAATGGGCCCAGAGGTGACAAACCGACCCAAACGGATCAGAGGCGTGTTGGACCCAGAGATAGGGGGTATACTCATCTTTCTTATCAAGAGATGATGGATCGCAAATTAAAGGGACGCTGTTTCAAATGCAATGGCCCATTTCATCCAATGCACCAATGTCCAAATCGACAACTTAGAGTGTTGATTCTGGACGATAATGAAGTAGGTGAAGACTCGGAGAAGAAGCTTTTGGCGGTGGAGGTAGAAGAGTCGGAAGATGAAGAAAATGCAGAGATGAGTATTTTGAACTTGAATCACATAGCGTTTGAAAATCATCAAACGGTGAAGTTTCAGGGGCAAATACATGGGGTGCCGGTGTTAGTTATGGTGGATAGTGGTGCTACGCACAACTTCATCTCCCAGAAGTTAGTGCAGAAGATGGAATGGCCCATTGAGGAAACTCCTATGATGAGCATCAAGTTAGGAGATGGCTTTCGAAAAAGCACCAAGGGGGTTTGTAGTGGATTGAAGCTGAAGATAGGGGAATTTGAAATTTCTCCCAGAATGCACTTGTTTGAGCTAGGAGGAATAGATGTTGTATTGGGAATTGAATGGCTCAAGACCTTGGGGGATATGATTGTGAATTGGCACAAGCAGACAATGAGTTTTTGGAGTAGTAAGAGGTGGGTGACACTCCAAGGCATTGATGGACATGAAAGGAATTTGGTGGCTCTGCAAAGTATATTGAGCAAACCAAAGCATGTAGGACAGGAGTGGATGTGGAGTATAGAGAGTAGCCAGAAGGAAGCTGCGCCAGGTTTGACTCAAAAGCAACAATTAGAGTTGAACAACCTGTTGACTCAATTTGCGATAGTTTTCCGGGAGCCTTCAGGTCTGCCTCCTAGAAGAGACAAAGAGCACGCCATCAATCTTGTAGAGGGCCATGGAGCTGTGAATGTTAGGCCTTACAGGTACCCACACCACCACAAGAATGAAATTGAAAAACAAGTACAAGAGATGTTGGCTGCAGGCATTATCAGACACAGCACTAGTTCTTTTTCCAGCCCAGTTATCTTGGTGAAGAAGAAAGACAATACATGGAGAATGTGTATTGATTACCGTTCACTTAATAAGGTAACAATACCAGACAAATTTCCCATTCCAGTTATTGAAGAGCTATTAGATGAGTTACATGGAGCAAAATTTTATACAAAGCTTGATCTCAAGTCTGGTTATCATCAAGTGAGAGTCAGGGAGTCTGACATATGTAAGACTGCTTTTAGGACACATGAGGGACATTATGAGTTTTTGGTGATGCCCTTTGGGCTCATGAATGCTCCCTCCACATTCCAGAATCTTATGAATGATGTGTTCAGAACATTGTTGAGGAAGTGTGTGCTGGTCTTTTTAGATGACATTTTAATCTATAGCAAGGAATGGGGTGAACACTTGAACCATTTGAGAACAGTGTTGCAGCTGTTGGAACAACACAGTTTAGTGGCAAACAGAAAAAAATGTCAATTTGCACAGAAGACTGTTGAGTATTTGGGCCATTTGATCAGTGGAGAAGGTGTGGCTGTAGACCCTAGTAAGGTGCAGAGTGTTGAGCAATGGCCAATCCTTAAGAATGTTAAAGGAGTTAGGGGATTTTTAGGGCTTACTGGGTATTACAGGAAGTTTATTAGGGATTATGGAAAGATAGCCAGGCCTTTGACAGATTTGACCAAAAAGGACAATTTCAAGTGGAGTAATGAATCCCAACAGGCCTTTGAAGAATTGAAAAAAAAACTGACAACTGCTCCAGTGCTGGCTCTACCTGATTTTACCAAACAGTTTGTGATTGAATGTGATGCCTCAGGTGGAGGAATTGGTGCCATCCTGATGCAAGACAGGAGACCTGTGGCTTATTTTAGCAAGGCCTTGGGAGTGCGAAATTTGACCAAGTCTGCTTATGAAAAGGAGTTGATGGCTTACCTTTTAGGCAGAAAATTCACAATATCTACTGATCAGAAGAGCTTGAAACAGCTGATGCAGCAGAGGATAGTCACAGCTGAACAGCAGAACTGGGCTGCTAAGTTGTTAGGTTATGACTTTGATATTATTTACAAGCAAGGGAGGCTAAATAGAGGAGCAGATGCACTGTCTAGAATGCATGAAGGGACAGAGTTAAACACTATTGCCTCATATGCTCGCTGGGACCAGAAGCAACAAATGATGGAAGAGGTCAGCCAAGATGCTTCAAATGATCATTAAAGCACTGCAGCAGAATCCTAATGCCAAGCCAGGATA
Source organism: Vicia villosa (assembly GCF_029867415.1). Taxonomy (NCBI): domain Eukaryota; kingdom Viridiplantae; phylum Streptophyta; class Magnoliopsida; order Fabales; family Fabaceae; genus Vicia; species Vicia villosa. The sequence goes on along the minus strand of NW_026706387.1, from coordinate 140,371 downwards.
CAAGTACAAACAGGGAGTATTGTTGTACAATGGGAGGCTGGTGATTTCCAGTCAGTCACAGTTGATTCCTTTAATGCTAAATGAATTTCATTCTTCTCCACAAGGTGGCCATTCTGGGTTTTATAAAACATATAGAAGAGTTGCGGCTAATGTGTATTGGCTGGGGATGAAAGGAGCTATACAGGATTATGTCTAGAGCTGTGATGTGTGTCAACGGCAGAAATATTTAGCCTCTTCACCTGGAGGACTCTTCCAGCCACTGCCGGTACCTGAACAAGTATGGGAAGACATATCCATGGATTTTATTACTGGCTTGCCTAAGTCAAGGGGTTTTGAAGCTATCCTGGTAGTAGTAGACAGACTATCCAAATACTCGCATTTTATTCCCCTCAAGCACCCTTATACAGCAAGGAGCATTGCTGAAGTTTTTTGTAAAGAAGTGATAAGGTTGCATGGGCTGCCAGCAACAATAGTAAGTGACAGAGATCCTGTATTCATGAGTAATTTCTGGAGTGAGCTGTTTAGAATGCAGGGCACACAGCTCAAGATGAGCTCTGCATACCATCCAGAATCTGATGGTCAGACAGAGGTAGTTAACAGGTGCCTTGAGACCTATTTGAGATGTTTTATCACTGACCAACCTAAGAATTGGGTGGCATGGGTACACTGGGCAGAATATTGGTTTAATACCAATTACCATTCATCCACTGACAAGACTCCTTTTGAAGTTGTATATGGGAGGGCACCACCTAAGCTGATAAGGTGGGTACAAGGAGAGGTCAGAGTTGGTGCAGTCCAGAAGGATTTATTGGAAAGAGATGAAGCTTTAAGGCAGTTGAAGAGTCAGTTACTTAGAGCCCAAGAAAAGATGAAGAACCAAGCTGACAAGAAGAGAACAGATAGAAGCTTCATGATTGGTGAATGGGTGTTTGTAAAACTAAGGGCACACAGGCAGCAGTCAGTTGTGACTAGGATTAATGCCAAACTTGCAGCAAGGTATTATGGCCCTTATCCCATTTTAGAGAAAGTTGGTGCTGTTGCTTACAGATTGAAGTTACCTCCAGGATCAAGAGTGGATCCTGTATTCCATGTTTCCTTGTTGAAAAAGGCTGTTGGAGACTATCATGAAGATGCAGAACTACCTGAGCGCATTAGTGATGAGCAGGCAGAAGTATATGAACCTGAGGAGATTCTAGCTACAAGGAAGGTTAAACAGCAGGGTGAAGAGGTTAAGCAGGTGTTAGTACAATGGAAGGGGAAGACTGCTGAAGAAGCTACTTGGGAGGAGATTATCATGATGAAGAGTCAGTTTCCAAAGTTTAACCTTGAGGACAAGGTTTTGGCTGAAGAAGTGGGTATTGATAGGACCCAGCTTGCTGAATCATTGCCACATGAGCAGTTAGTATACAACGGCACAAATGGGCCCAAGGCTTGGCTAGTATATTCTAGAAGGGGCAAAAAGGGAAATAGTGGCTGAGGTTGTTAGAATGATTGTGACGTGTGATGGGAGTGAGGGAAACGCATGACAAATCCGAAATAAAAGGAGTAAGGGAGAGAGGGAGTACACACCTTGGATTGTAGTATATTCTAGAATGGTTAGGAAGTGCTAACTTCCTAATAAGGAGCCTAGCTCTGAGTCAGGAACCTAGGGATTTGTATATTCCTTTTTCTGTAATCACTGCCATACTTTTCATCAATCAATCAAATCCTCATTCCTTCTGTCATTTGCTTTTACTGTTTTATTGTTACTCTGTTTTGGGTTCGTAACAGCCCTTGTAAAATATTCTCTTCGGTCTCAAATAAAACAACAAAAAAGTTGTGTTTGATAGCCATAAATATATGTAAATGTTAACTACTTTTATCATATTAAATGTTAGTTTACATTACCCTTTAATTAAGGGGTGTGAGGTTGGTTATTTTTTCTCATATGAGACCGGAGAGAATATTTAACTTGTTCGTATTTTCAAAGTGTTGCAGCAATGTTTACACGTTTTTGTGGTTCCTCGCATCTTACATCTGTTGTATTGTGTGTGATAATTCCTAACTTTAATACACTGATTTGTTACACATTTTGTTGGAAAACCATTTTTATCACCATTCAAAGAAAAGTGTTTGGAAACAAGGAACACTGAGAAAATGTCAACATGAAAACAAAGTATCAACTTTTATTCAGGGATAGAACAAGATTGAGTAAACCAGAACAAACCTTGCACATGGATGCTGCCGACTCAGATTCCAGAGTTTGCACTGGAAGATGCCCAAGTGACTGGAAAGAATCTAGGGCTTCCAAAGTCAGCTGCCAGCCACAAAGAGCTGTTGTACCCGCATCAGAAGTGGAACAACGACTATCACAGCCGGCAGCCGCAACATCTCCATTCACCCAAGGACAGTAGTCATTATGTAATTTGATTGGATCAAATTCAACACGTCCACTACTGTTGTCTCTGTAAGGAGTCCCTGAAGATTAGAACCAAACCAAATAGTTAATGTACAGCAAGCAGATTGAGAATAAGGTAGCAGACAATGGTGCGCATATTTTGTTAGACTAAATAAATTAATCAGCATATCTTGAAACATTTATCATGAAAGAAAACTTCTACATAATGGGCGCAGAAGATTAAGGTGCAATTCGTCAGTAGCACTTGAATTCAGAATAATATTTAGATTTTTATGTGATTGAATTTGTTTGCATAAATATGGTTAACTGTTTAAAATTTAATCCACTTGTCATTGATTACCGATTGATATGACAACCATGAAACTGATTTAAGTAGTAAAGTTGATAATATTATCTGACATAAGAACGTGATAATTATTGAACCGTTGAGCTATGAGTATGCAATATAATAAGTATCTATAAGTATAATATACTCATTATAAGCTACTTAAACATTGTTTTATCTGCAACATTGCCCTTATTGTTTTCTTTGCATTCATATGCACTACTTTTACTTTCTCTAAGCAATTCATCCAAGAGCAAGGTATATAAATCAAAACAAAAAAGAATAGTAAAATTAATGTTTACTGATCTTTTAAAAAAGTATAACTTTTTTCATAAAACCTATGAAATGTTTGCATAATGTCTATAAATTTTTTAATTATCTCTTACTTCACGTTCACTTTAAGACTCAAACAAGAGGATTTACATCCCTTTGTTCCATTTCCAGTCCTGCTCCTAATTTAATTTAGACAACTGATAAAATAGAAGTAAAAAAAAAAACTCTATATTTGCCAATATCCAAACAACAAGCTACATTCCCCTTTCTTCCCTCTGGATTTACAAACTGTTCCCTCCACTCCAATGATCAAGCCATTTTTATAAGGCCTTTTTATATTACTAACCATGCTTGTCATTCACATTTACATATTTCAATCACCAAATAATTTAATCTAATTGAGCACCATATAATCACACTGATAGCAGAGAGATTCGCTGAAATTATTCATAACTCAACAGATTATACTAACTAGTCACATTGAGCATCAGGGTGAATGATAGGATGAGGGGGAAAGACTGGAAGAGCATATCAAAAGTAAATTGAGAAAGAAAGAAAGAACTGTCAAATTTTTTAAAAACAATGATCAGCAGGCGTACCCAAAATATTGGCATCTAAATTGCCTGATTCATGATATTCACTATCAGCAATATAAGATGCCTTCCCAGTCTGAGTAACTTCTTCCTTGGACACTTCATAGGCAGAACATACAACAGCATTGCAAGAAAGGGACGGATGAGCCCCATCATCAATATAAGATGCCTTCCTAGTCTGAGTAACTTCTTCCTTGGACACTTCATAGGCAGAACATACAACAGCATTGCAAGAAAGGGACGGATGAGCACCATTTTCAAGGCCTAGCATCCCCATGCTACAGCTGGTTTTTTCACCACTTTCAACAGACTCGACCTTGGTTGAAGCTATAGTTTTTGAGCCACTATCAGCCCTTGCAGTAGACTGAGATACCACAGCTTGACTATCCCCTTGAGGATCTTCTCGACTTATTTCCGCTGGCACAAAATCACCAATATGTCCATGATTTGGTGCAAATTCACTAACTTGGCCCTGATTTTCAATGACCTCGTCAATTGGCTCAGCATCGCCCAAACTATCACCTCGGTGAACTGAGACATCAGTCCCATGGATTTCAGCCTCGTGACTTGCACCCATGCCAATACTTCCGCCACTAATACCAAAACTAGGACCGTCCCTAGCTTGTGCAGTCAATATCTCTGTGTTCAAAACTTCCCCACAAGCATCTGAACTGCTAACACCTGTTTCTCCTCCTGTTCTTTCTAAAGGTGGTTGGATAATAGCACTTTGTTGTGCTTGATAACTGCTATTCAACTCTGACGTTTCATTCAAATCAACAGAAGGGAAACTTACATCATTAACATCTGCAGGAGAATTTTCAACACTTTCCATTGATTCATCATCTGAACTGTGACAAACCATATTCATCGCAATAACAGAAGAAGCATGAGTGGAGTCTCTAGTAGAAGGCATGTTGATAACATGATCCTTTTCAGGGTTCAACTGGTTAACTGTGTTTTCCTCTGCTTTTGTTTGAATATCCACTGAATAGCTAGGTACAGCACCAGAAGGATTTCTTGATGAAAACTGAAGTGTTTCCAAAGTTTTAGTATCGCGGGCACGCTTTGATGGGCCAGCTGAAAACTGCTGACTTCCCCTGATTTCATCATTATCATGGTTAGCAGCAGTTCTTTCGGCACTATCAACCTGTTGCACTCTTAGATATGCCCTGTCAGCTCTGGTTTCACAATCATCTAACCTGCGCTTGCGTGTATTGGGACCTTGTGATTCATAAGAAGCTTCCAGATCACCAATATCACTTCTAGAAGGCTGCCTATTCCTTGAACTGCTTCCTTCACCAGCACATTGCACATGATCTAAGGTCGAAGTAACATTGATTAGATAACGGCCTGGCCCACTAGCCATTTTATGATTTAAATCCAAACCTTTATTGGATACTAATATCCTTTTATGAGATGTTGTCGCCTCATCACGGTCTCCAGTCCTCTCTTTCTCCACACCTTCAGCAGCAGCCCACTCATTGATGCCACTAGCTGCACTTATTCCCCGTGTTGATGCCATTTTCTTGCTTGTTTGAGGGGTATCAGTACCACAGGGAGTCAAATGAACTGGGCGGGAGGCAGCTAAGAAATCCCATATTCTAACTGTGGCTCCACATAAGCTACAATCTAACAAAGGTGACCTAGATTCACAATTAAATTCTGAACCAAGTACATCATTATCCCCAGTATCTTTCCTGGAAGAAGTTGAAAACTCCTTCTTGCTTGAAGCAGGATTTGGTGCAGAGCCTTTGGCTGGATCAGAGGTGTAATCATTTTTAGCAGATTCAGCCGACTGTTCTTCACAGTCAAGCACATTAGGAAGCCACCTTGGCTCCCATCCACAGAGACTTATAAGCTTTTGAGCCTATTGAAGTGGTACGTTAATATAAGGATGGAGATAATAACAACAACAAAAACCAAATTGGAATAAAATACACTTGAATAAATAATTAAGATAAATAATGTAAATGAGAAAACCTTACGTATGAGTATGAACGAGGACCCTGGTCTCCAGTAAAGCTGGTTTCTGCTCTGCACCCCAATTCTCCAGATGTCTGAATTTGCAATTTAGCAATAAAACTATCAATTTGAGGGCCATGTGTAATCCGCATCTGCTCAACTGCAGACGTAGATACAATGGGAAGAGAGTAGAACTGCAAGAGTCCATCACTCCGGTCCTTAAAACCTCCAATAAGAGCTGAAGGTGAAGTAGGAGGGAATTGTACCAAGCTTTCTGGACAGCTATTACCTCTCCAAGGACAGTTGATTTTGTGTCCTCTATCAAGCTGTTTAGAAAGATCCTCAATGGAAGCATCAGCTTCTCCAAATATGTGAGAGAAAAAACAATCAGGGCACAGACAGCAGCAACATATAAGTCAAGATAAGGGGAATTATGCTGCAGAACCAAAACATGAGAAAAGAAATTGTACGAAAAGAGCCAAGGATGATAAATATTTTTTAATAAATGCTAACTAGATCAACAGATTTAAATACCCTTCTTGGAAAGCATAATGTAGCAACATCTAATAAATTCAATCCAGTTGTCATTCTAATGTCAAACAAACTTCCCAGTACCAGTTGTAGAAAAGAAATGTGATCAAATCAACTAGACTCGCAGAATATGACCCATTCCTACAACTATTGAAAAGGTACAAAATAAACTAGACTCGCAGAATATGACCCATTCCTACAACTATTGAAAAGGTACAAAATAAACCAAATTGATTTCAGCATCAAAAGTAGAGTGATATTTTTGGTTTTTCCTTTTCCTCTTCCTCTTCATTACAGTATTATCAAATTGCGGCGCCATGGCCACTATGGCAGATATACATGGCGGTTTTTGGGCTATGGTAAATCTCATCCGTTATTGCAGGTTTTCCGCCATAATCCGCTATAACGGTGCCGCAAAGCGGCCGATATGGCGGGATTTTGGCTCTCCGCCATGGACCGCCATCGACAACACTGCTTCATTATGGGATTTGAATTCATAGTCAATTCTTTGTACCATCTCTATATGAATCAATATTCTTCCATTTCAATTCCTTCCTACTACCTCCTAAGGCAAATCTCAAATCCGACACGTTAGTTTAAGCTTATCCACGCTATTACAAAAACTTAACCAGTTTAGCTAATATGTCGAATTTGAGTCCCCGTGAAGAGATAAGTTTTGGGGTAAGCTCGGCTAATACTAATGGAGGAAACCACCCTACCCCATAGGCCAAACCAAACACGAAACAAGCATAAAAAGCTATATCACCTCTTCTCTATATCACATACACTTGACAAAGTTGGATCAAAACCTAGCGGAACTAGCAATCACACAGCAGCAATCAGACAGCAAGAATAGAAAAAGCCATTAGAGTAAATATCCTCACCTTCAACAGAGGAAGCTGAGGGCAACGCAAAATCCAACTGAGCACCACACAACTCACACCCAATCTTACTAACATCAACATTCACCCACCCTCTCTTAGCACAAGCCAAAGGACCAGCAACCTGCAAAATCGACCAAACCTCATAACAATTTCTCCCAATTATCTTAACCTAATTGCCTACAACACAAAATTCACTAACGAACCTTTGGCAATTTTCCGGCGAGCTTGAAAGTAGAAAGGCGGCGAAGCAAATCGCACCGTTCCCAGGGTCTACATGAAGGATTTGAAGCACTGACCATATACGAATCGGCGCTCGATTTGTAGCGCCGGCTACCTTCTCCGGCGGGGTCGCATGCCGGAGATGACGCTCCGGCAGAGCTGAAAATGAAGAATTGAAAATTGAATATAAAAAATCTAGAGAGAGAAACCCTAGAGAGAGAAAGAGGGAAGAACCTTGCAGCATGAGCTGGAGGAGGAGGAGGAGAATGTGGTTTGGGATTTGGAGAGGTTACACCATCCTGCTTCATCTTTCCGCTTTTAATTTAAGTTTTTTTTTCTCTTATTATCGATTATGCTTCTGCGTCTACTTCTTCGATGCTAGTGTTGGGTTGCGTAAGCGTGATCTACCTATTTTTCTTTTTCTTTTTTTAACTTCAGCTTTTTTATAAAAGGAAAACGTATATTCTAACTTTTATTTTCTGCGTTGATTTTTATTGTTGTTCTTTAAGTCTGTAGACAAAAAATACAGAGAATTTATAACGCATAAAAATATATACTGAATTAAAAAATATATATTATATTTATAGGATATGTGAATAATGAGTATTTTTTTGTGATTTTTGTCTGGTGAATAAGCTCATAGTTTCTGATTTTTTTTTAAATAATCATGTTTTCTAAGAAATTTGTTTAAATAATTATAATTTTTCATTAATTTTTAAATTATTTATCTTTTAAACAATAAAATTTTGCAATGCAAAGCACGAGTCAATTAGTTTGGAGTCTACATGGGACAGATTAAAATTCAGGTCAATTGATATCTATATATTAATGTTATGAGGAGGCGCTAATCCATTTGTATTTAATATGTTGTAAAAAAAAATTAACTAAAATGTTAATTAATTAAAAATTGAATAAAAATTAATAATATCACGTCCTTCTTAAATATAAGATTCCCTAGATAAAATTAGGACAAAATTTAGGTATAATTCTTCAGGTCTGGTTCTTACTATTTTCCAATAAAAATATGACAAGTGTATAATTTCATCTTACACATATGCAAATTTCTTCTATTTTCACTCACTAAATCATATTTATGTATATTTGTCATATTTTCATTGGAAAATAGTAAGAACCACACCTAAAGAATTGTACCTAAGTTTTGTTCATAAAATTTTGCTAATTAAAAAAATTAATTAGAATATCAAAGTTATTATTGTTCTTTAACAAAAAAAAAAGCAGAGAATTTATAATGCATAAAAAATATAGACTGAACTAATTAAATCTCATCAATTTGTGATTTTTGTCTAGTGAATAAGCTCATAATTTGTGGCCGTTTGTCATATTAATTTTGTAATATAGCACAATTATGTATAAATTTATTTACTTCAAGTCTATCAAATATGTTCCTATTTCAAGCTTAGATGTTACACACAAAGATATGTAACTACTACGTGACCATTTTTTTTATAAACGCGTAGATGCAATTTTGTTACATGTATAAATATAAATTTAATATTATTATAGAACTTTTTTAACAATTTTAACATTTTGTAATATTAATTAGAATTGTTTTGGGCCAAAAAATAATAGGGGTTAAAGTTGGTGTTACATGGTCTTTGAATAAATTTTATAAGCATAATGACATTTATTTTGGAATTTTCTTTGTAGATCCCTATGGAAAGAACCTCCAGTGAAAATTCAAAAATACCCCTACTTCGGAAATGCATTTTCGAAGTAATTTTTTTCTTCAGATTTTTTCAGAATTCGGAAATGCATCTCTGAAAATATCAAATGGGGGTATTTTCGGATATGCATTTCCGAATGTGTGTTTTCGGAGATACATCTCCAAAATATGCAAAAATTGTTTTTTTTTTTGTTTTTCTAAACAACGTTTAGTCCCGTATTTTTAATTAAACGACAACGCTTGCAGTAAATAGTGCTTGATATAAATAAAATATAACCCGAATAAAATAAGCGACATATTAGCATAAAATAATAATATTATATATACAACTAATAGTGTACGAAAGTGTACGTAAATGTCAAAAAATACAAGCCGAATACAATAAAGTCAAAGAAAATAAATCGGAACCCCCTACTGGGTATGCCTAACCTAACGCCCTGGGACCTCCTCTGCCTAGTATATGTCGTTGCACCGCCCGCGTTACCGACCATCCTCTCCACGTCTGCAACCGCCTCTGGACCGCCATGCGCATGCGTCCCGCCCAAGCATATCTATCCGCTGGCATATCGGCAGGAGATCAGTGGCATTGTCATCTTCGGCCTACTTGTTCTCAAAGATCTCCTCATATGTCGGCCTAGGAGCACAGGGAGCGTCGGGTGTCATTAGAGGATGTGACACCCGATAGAACCATGTCACGTACCCCTCTACACAATGCCACTCCTGGTATCTCCTTATCCTCCTCTTGTACCTCCTCCTGCCGGGAAGAAGACACCCGAGTCAGCCGACTCCTTGATCCAGATAAGGAACCAGCCTCATCCATCTGGACGGGTACTCGTACTCTACCTCGTCCCTGTGTCGCTGCCAGCTGTGACGCTCGCTCGTGTCTAGCCAACGCTGTTTGGGTCTCTCTGGTCTATCTGAGTCGTGTGGGGTTGTCTGCCATTTTCCTTAAAAAATTGAATTTCATAAGAATGCGAAACAATCAAGAAAATTAAAAAAAAAACATTTATGGGTATATTTCGGAAGTACATTTCCAAAACTGGTCAGGGAGGTGTTTTCAGAAATGCACTTCCGAAACCCCCCATGCGACACTATTTTTGCAGAACTTCAAAACCTTGCCATAAGTGCATCAAAATTCCATTTTTCCTATCTAAATATATCCAGTGACATATAATAACTTAAATGTACTACACTATACTAATTTATAACACTCCTAATACCAATTTCAATCCTAAATTGAAAGTTTGGAAAACTTACAAATTTGAGTTGTTGTTGGAGGTGCTTTAGAGGTGTTGTATGAGCCTTTGGAGTGTTTGTAAGATTTAGGGTAAATGGAAATAGGGGGAGATTGTTTTGTTTAAACAGCGAAACGCGCATTATTTCGGAAATGCATTTCCGAAATGTTATTTTCGGAAATGTATTTCCGATTTTTTTTTACGTAAAAAAAATGTGATTTCGGAAATGCATCTCAGAAATCACTCTTTTTTTTAACTTCGGAGATGCATTTCCAAAGTAAAAGGGCATTTAGGGAATTTCAGCGAGGGTGGCCAAGAAAGATGGGACGTCAATAAATAAATTCTCTTTATTTAACTACCAAATTAGGGTTATAAGCATAATATATCAGAAAACATTTATAAACAAAGGCCCGAGGAAACATTGTGCAGGCCTAAGAAAAAACAACAAAATATTGAGGCCCAACCGGATTAATTCTGCAACCAAATAATCATTATTTGTTTCACGAACTATCAAATTAGGGTTATGCGTGGGAAGCTGTAGCAAGCGGCTTTGAAGGTGTTTTAGTTAAATGCCCTTAATCAAATGTCGAAGGAGAAGGACTTTGGTGCACCAGTTGGAAGGTTTTTTAGGTTTTCTTAGAAATTAGACAATATCATTGTAAATGGCTTAGTTTAATTTAAAGATTTTTGAACTTTTGCATGTCGATTATTAGGGGGCAATACAACATATACTCACAACTTCATTCCTCATAAATAACACACACATAACTATCATTATATAATTCGTCATGTAAGCCCTTAGCGACTTAATATTCATCACAAAACACATCATTAAAAAGATCATGCAATGTCACGTAGAATGTCATGAAATGACACTACTAAATGCATGCGGTACCAATTATGAACACTTGGTTCATTTCCCTCCATGATCTCCACCATAAAATTGATTCCCTCTTGGAACCGGAGCCATCGCCATTCGTTATCATCATCATAGTAAGGCTTCACTAAAACCCTCAGACAAGGAATCCTAGCTACCCGCATTAGGTCCATCACCATAGAGCGAGGCCACATCATAAACAGAACCAAAGTTCATTTATCATGTATGCATGGACTCTTGCAACAACAACAACACACATACGTTCGATCACACCTAAGCAAGTGTGTCTTCAACATCACATTCATCATTAGCAATAGCATGTATATACATATATTCAAGCCATGCAACATCATTAAGGTATCATTACAATATCATTATAATAAAATCATCGCAACATCTTCATCAATTTCTCATAAAACAATTAAAAACACAGATAACGCACAATAATCCACATCCCTAAACACATTACGCATTGGGATAATACTCAAATAATTCATATAATTATATCACAATATAGGTATGTGCGGCAACTTCCTAACACTTCGAACGACGCATCAAACGGAGTCCCGAAACTCAAGTTACCACGCATTCTGCCCACACTCATAGTCTGCTCGCCCTTCTCTCGCCAGACGACACAGTGGCGAATTCCTCGTCTAGAGCTCGCCCGACGAAATCTGCGATTCCACTCCTCTCGCTGCTTCATACGCCCAGCGATGCCTCGGTGAAATTCACGCCTCCAGCTCGCCCGACGAAAGTCATTTCCAATAACCCCCCATGTGCGATTCGCTTCTATCTCAGACCCCCAAGGCCCCTCGCCTCGAGCTCGCCCGATGAAACTGCGGCAAACTCCTTGCCTAACACTCGTTGATAAGTGTCAAAATTTCGTTATTTTGTATATGTAATATGTGGCACTTATCGATACTTTTTGTTTATATCGTGTGAATAATCTACTCTAATTGTGTAAATATGTATACTTTGTGTATTATTAAGTTTTCGTGTATTTGCATACCATTTGATAGTTTTATATTCATATTGTAGGTATTGACGCGTATTTCGAGCATGGGCAATAAAGTGTCGAAGACATGGCTTTAAACGCGCGATTTTGAGCAACTCATCAACGAATAAGGCTCAAAATCAAAGAATAATAAATCATTAATTTGGTTGATATTTATTAATTTATAAATAGGAAATTAAATAAGCTTTCCAACACGTCGAACCGAGCGTAAATCAGAGTTAGGGTTGTCAAGTTATGGCAATTTTACTAAGGCTAAAATTTTGTTGACAACCCAGACAACATGACGCGCCGTCCCAGCGTGCGGTGCGTGCTCTGCGAATTTCAAAGTGTATAAATAGGGGGAAACAGATTTTTTAGGTTATGTTTTGGGTATTTTTGAACTCCAACTCATCAATCTTCATTTTTTGGTAGATTTAGCTTGGAAACAATATTTGGGACTTGCAAATGGATGATTCGGGAGTTGATTTCTCATCAATCGACGATGATAAACCGTGAGATGTTTGGTTTTATTCTTTTATTTTCTTTGTATTTCTCTTTTGCTGAGTTTGAATGTAAATTACTCGAAACACATGGATGTTTATTACTCTTTATATTAGTTGTATAAAGTTTGCTTTACAAATCTTAATTGGTGTTTTTCTGATCTTTTTGCTAAATCGATTTGGATTTATGTTGTTATTGAAATATGCTTCGCGAATCTTGATTAGGAGAATACTTATTAGTTTTAGATTCTAGACATAGGGTTTGGGGTTAACATCCACATAATATCAAAGTTTAATGCTTCTGTGTTGTTTCATCTGTTGAGACATCGTCGAAAGAGAAATATAGTTGAACTCTCGCCGGTGTTGCAGAAATGGACATTGTTGTGAGGGATATGTGGTGATTTTGACGAGTATTGTAAGTTGATGCAACAGAGTAGTAGGCTTAAGTTTGTGACGAGTGAGTGTATTTAAATGCCTGATAAGTTATTTCTTTCCAAAGAATATATTTATTTCATGTTCATATATTTTATTTTCCGTTTTTACTTAAAACCCATTTAACCCGAACTCGAGAACTAAGAATCCGTTGAACGATAATTCAGTACCACTAATCCTTGTGGAGACGATAATTTACCGGATAAATATTCCAAAACTTTTGTTGCTTGCTGCTTTACCGCTTCAACAAAATGGCATCGTTGTCGGGGATTGGTGTCTCTATTGGATCAGATTGCAATAGTTTCTTTGTTTTTGAGTTTTGTAGATATCGTATATATTGATACTTGTATGCTTGTATACAGTTATACATACTTCAGTTTTGTTTGGGGAACTGACTAAACAAGTTAAACTCATATTATCTCTTTGATTACAAATCTTCACTTTTTAACTTGTTTATTCATTTTCACCAAACTGTTAGTAAAAATTATGTTTTTTCTTATTGTTCAAGTTGTGCACATATGTGGTGTTTACGTATTGTTGTAAATAGTATTGTTTCGTAACGTTTGTTCAAGTGTGTGGTTAGGCATTTTCTTTAGGCGTGCGTCAAGGTGAAAGCATTGGCGTATCGTGGAGGAAGTTACTACTAGTGCACAATAAAGGCGTCGAGCATTCAACGTAAAACAAGCGCTTGTTGGGAGGCACCCCAATGGTTTTGACTTTTGTAAATTCTGTTAGTTGTGTAAAATGAGATGTGTAGGTGTTAAGTGGGGGCCACATCAGCGTTGCAGTCTTTTGGACTGGTTTTTGCGTTTCTGGTGTAGCGCGCTTAGCGCACCCTACTACTTTCAGCTAGTGAATTCTTTTTATTTGTTCACTTGGATCCCCTCTGTTTTTCCACTTTCACCTAGGCTATTTAGTAGTAATTAATAGTACTATGTTTAATTCTTTTTATTGTTGTTTGGATTCAAATTTTGGCCCGATCGCTTGAAGTAACATTTGGTGATTCTCCGATTTTGATTGTTTTAACATGCCAATTATGCGATAATGATAGTGTTCAAAGTTGTACGTGCAAGGTACTCGTTTATCGCTTTCTATAGCATAGCATGATTAGGAAACTTGTCATTTGTACATTATCATGTCATTCATTCTTTTTGCATTACGTTTTCATGATATGAATCACTTTAGTTCCCTTTTCCACCATTTGTGAGGAAGCTTTCCATTGTTCATATATGCAGGAGACCGACAATTCTTGTTTTAACTAGATTTTATTATGTTTAATTTGTTGTTTGTATTGATTTAGTGAAAGCATGAAAGTGATCAAAGTATTTTTTTGATTTTGAGCACAAAAACCATAGCTAAATAATCAATTCACCTTGTGAGTGTGTGATCTTTTGTTATCCTTGTTGAGCTTTTTTGTCAATGTCCATGTTATTTTTGCTAAATGCTTGCTATGAGTGCTTGGTTCTCATTTTTGCATGGATGTTGATTATTTGTTTTATTTAACCCTCAACTTTGTGTTGATGTGTGAGTTTTTACTTTACCTTAGAAAAAAGGAGTATTCACACATTAATGTTGGTTGAATTTAAGTTGGGGAGAGATTGATTACTTGCTTGCTTGCTTAGTTGTTATGAGGTTGAGAAAAAGAAAAGAAAATAAGTGAAAAAGAAAGAAAAAGAAACAAAAAAGAGAAAAGTTTGAAAAATAAAAATAAAAAAGAGTATGGAATGAAAGTGTGCAATAAGTATTGTGTTTGGTGTGGAACTTTGAATGAAAGAAGAAGTTTGATTGAAATTCTATTGTTTGAAACTTTATTGAAGTAATTACTCCCTTAGGTTTAGGCAAGTTTTTGTTTCGATTAGCTTTAGGACTTACCCTTATTTGTTAACCAAGCCACACTACAACCTTGAAAAGCCCTTGTGATTTGAGTATTTTTGAACCCCAACTCATCAACCTTCATTTTTTGGTAGATTTAGCTTGGAATTAACATTTGGGACTTGCAAATGGATTATTCGAGAGTTGATTTCTCATCAATCAGCGATGATAAACCGTGAGATGTTTGGTTTTCTTCTTTTCTTTTCTTTGTATTTCTATTTTGTTGAGTTTGTATGTAAATTACTCTAAATACATGGATGTTTGTTACTTTTTCTACTAGTTGTATAAAGTTTGCTTTACAAATCTTAATCGGTGTTTTTCTGATCTTTTTTCTTAATCGCTTCGGATTTATATTGTTATGGAAATATGCCTCATGAATCTTGATTAGGAGAATACCTGTTAGTTCTAGATTCTAGACATAGGGTTTGGGGTTAACATCCACATGATATCAGAGTTTAAAGCTTTTGTGTTGTTTGATCGGTTGAGACATTGTCGAAAGAGCAATATAGTTGAACTTTCGTCGGTGTTGCAGAAATGGACATTGATGTGAGGGATATGTGGCGATTCTGACGAGTATTGTAATTTGAATGCAACAGAGTGATAGGCTTAAGTTTGTGATGAGTGAGGGTATTTACATGCCTGATAAGTTATTTCTTTCCAAAGAATGTTTTATTTTATGTTCATATGTTATATTTTCCATTTTTACTTAAAACCCATTTAATCCGAACTCAAGAACTAAGAATCCGTCGAACGGAAATTCAGCACCAGTAATCCCTGTGAAGACGATAATTTCTCGGATAAATATTTCCAAGACTTTTGTTGCTTGTCGCTTTACCGCTTCAACACTCGCCTATGGCTCGCCCGACGAATCCGTGCGAGCAGCAACTTCGCAGTTGCAATTCCCCGTAGTTCCTGATCATTCCAGGGTCAATTTTTAGGCATTAAACTCATTCAATATGCATCATAATCACATCATAATCAGTATAATTCACAGTTCAACAGCAGTTCATCAACATATACATATTAGATTTAAATCATGGCATCTCACACATCATTATCATAATTACTCATACGCGATCATCATGAATCGATAAAATCAACAAAAACCTACACCTACCCTATCCTCATATAAGTCATAATCAACCACAATTACCTACCCTTGCCTTGTTACTCTTAGCAATTGATCTCTCCAGGTCGAATGGATGGACGTCCCCTTTTTCTTTCTCTTAACCCTAGCACTTCTCTTACGGTTTTCTCCAATTTCACGTACGATGTAAAACTGACCACTCTTTCCCCTATTCCTATTAAAATATTATTACTGTTTAGACTTTTCCCAACAAGCCCTTACTCACTCACGTGTTAATATTACTTTTGCCCTCATAATCTCTACACTCTCTTTTATTTTTATTGTTTGAATAATTAAATAAATAATAATATAATTCATATATTATTTTACTCTAATTCGCCTATAATTACCTTACTATGTCCCTAACTCCAGGACTCTCATCCCCACCAAATAATCTAATAAATCGAATAAATCACACAACATTTACTGATAATTATTATGATTGACAAAATTATAATTAGGATGTTACAACTACCCCCACTTGAAGAATTTTCGTCTCCAAAAATTACCTGATGAAAACATAGTTGGGTACGACTCTCTCATCTAATCCTCACGCTCACACGTCATGCTTTCACCAGCTGGTCCTCCCTATACTACCTTCAACAAGGTAATATCTTTACCACGCAACTGCTTCACCTCTCGATCCTCTATTCCCATGTGAGATGTTTCAACAGTCAGGTTATCTCTCACATGTACATCATCCATTTGTATCACATGCAAAGGATCCGAAATGTATCTCCTCAACCGAGACACATGAAACACATCATAAAGTTTAACAAGTGACTGGGGTAAAGCAATGTGATAGTCCACTTCTCCTACCCTCTACAAAATCTGATAAGGACCGATGAAACACATAATGAGTTTTTGAGACTTCAAAGCTCTACCAACACCAGTTATTGGAGTAACTCTCAGGAACACGTGATCATATTTTTGGAACTCAATTACTTTCCTTTGCTTATCATGATAATGAAGGATAGAAAAACACTTAGAAAGGGGGGGTTTGAATAAGTGTAGCTTTAAAACTTGTAAGATAAAAAAAATTTGAACAATAATTTTTATCCTGGTTCGTTGTTAACTAAACTACTCCAGTCCACCCCCTTGGAGTGATTTACCTCACCTGAGGATTTAATCCACTAATCACACTTGATTACAATGGTTTTCCACTTAGCCAACTGCTAAGTCTTCTAGAGTATCCTGATCACAACCTGATCACTCTAGGAACAAACTGCTTAGACAACTTCTAAGACTTGCCAGAGTATACTGATCAACAACTTGATCACTCTAGAACTTACAAATTAATGTAAACAAATTCTTTTAAGAGTTACAATGCTTCTTATAAAGCTATTATCACAACTGTGATTTTCTCTTAAGTTTAAGCTTAAATCTCACTAAGATATTACAACAGTAATGTAGTGAGCTTGATGATGAAGTTTGAGAGCTTTTGGATTTGACAGCAATTCTGGATAGTGCGCAAGTGTTGTATATAGCTTCTCATCAGAACTTCATATTTATAGGCACTTGAGAAGATGACCGTTGGGAGCATTTAATGCTTTGCATATTTCGTACAACATTGCATTTAATGTTTCACTCTTTTGTCAACTACCTTGAGCCTTGTTTCCGCTATGTCTACTGACGTTGCCTTTAATAGCTTCTAACGTTCCTTTTGTTAGTCAGCGTAGCCTGCCAGTCTAGTACTTGCTTCTGATCTGATGTTTGTGTAAACAACGTTTGAATGTCATCAGAGTCAAACAGCTTGGTGCAGAGTCTTGGTATACCGAATCGTAGAAAAATTATGTTCTTAAAAAGTTTGATTACTACTCGGGTATCGTTTGTTGGTGACGCTATAGCTTCGATCGATTTAGAGACATAGTCTACTGCGACGAGTATATATTTATTTCCGAAAGAGGATGGAAATGGTCCCATGAAGTCTATTCCCCATACATCGAAAATTTCTACTTCTAAAATGCCTTTTTGTGGCATTTCGTCGCACCGAGATATGTTATCTGTGCGCTGGCATCGATCACATCTTTTTACGGCAGCGAATACGTCTTTCCATAGGTTAGGCCAGAAAAGGCCAAATTATAGAATTTTCGCGCAAGTTTTAGACGTGTTCGCATGTCCACAATATGGTGCGGAATGACAAGGGTGATAACATTTTCGATTTCCTCTTCGGGACACATCGACGGAAAATTCCATCGGGTCCTCTCTTGAAAAAGCAAGGGTTCATCCCAATAGTAGTGTTTTAGGTCATGGAAGAATTTCTTCTTTTGTTGGTATGTGAGATCGGGTGGTAGAACATTTGCGGCCAAATAATTTACGAAATCTGCATACCAAGGAATAGATGAGAAAGCCAAAATGGTTTCTACTTGCTGACCTGGTTTGTTTTCTTCAATTAATGAAATTAGTTTATCGTACTGGAATTCATCATCTATTGGGAGTTGTTCGGGTTTAAGATTTTTGAGTCTAGAAAGATGATCAGCTACTACGTTCTCGGTCCCTTTTTTATCTTTAATTTCCAAATAGAATTCTTATAGTAAAATAACCCATCTTAGCAATCTTGGTTTAGCGTCCTTCTTTGTTAAAAGGTAGCGAATAACGGCATGGTCTGTATAGATAATTATTTTAGATCCCACCAGGTAAGAACAAAATTTATCTAACGCGAATACTACGGCTAAAAGTTTTTTTTCAGTTGTAGTTTAATTCATTTGTGCTTCGTCTAAGGTTCTACTTGCATAATATATGACGTGGAGTTTTTTATCTTTTCGTTGTCCTAAAACAGCCCCGACAGCATAATCGCTTGCGTCACACATTATTTCGAAGCGTTCGTTCCAGTCAGGTGGTTGCATGATAGGCGCGGAGATTAAAGCTTGTTTAAGTGTTTTAAATGCTTCTAAGCATTTTTCGTCGAAGATAAATTCAGCGTCTTTCATTAATAATTCCGTTAACGGTTTAATTATCTTAGAGAAATCTTTTATGAACCGTCGGTAAAAACCAGCATGTCCTAAAAAGCTTCTAATTTCTCTAATAGTTTTCGGAGGCTGAAGGTTTTCAATGACTTTGATTTTTGCTTTATCTACTTCAATCCCTCTGTTGGATATGATGTGTCCCAGAACAATTCCCTCTTGGACCATAAAGTGACATTTTTCCCAATTTAGTACTAAGTTTACTTTAACACATCGTTCCAAGACTTTTTCAAGATTTTCTAGACATTCTTCGAAACTTTGTCCGCATACGGAAAAATCGTCCATGAATACTTCCATGATGTTGTCTAAAAAATCGGCGAATATTGCCATCATACATCTTTGAAAGGTAGCAGGAGCATTACACAGGCCAAACGGCATTCGTATATAGGTGAAGGTTCCAAAGGGGCAGGTAAATGTCGTATTTTCTTGGTCGTCGGGGTGAATTGGTATTTGAAAGAAACCTGAATAACCATCTAAATAGCAGAAATGAGAATGTCGAGCTAGACGTTCTAACATTTGATCTATGAAAGGTAAAGGGAAATGGTCTTTTCGAGTTGCCTTGTTAAGTTTTCTATAATCGATACACATTTTCCAACCTGATTCGACACGTTTAGTTATGGTTTCACCTTTTTCGTTTTTTATGACAGTTACACCTCCTTTCTTTGGTACTACGTGTACAGGACTAACCCATTTGCTATCGGATATCGGGTAAATGATTCCAGCCTCTAACAGTTTCAATACTTCCTTTTGTACCACCTCACTCATTATCGGATTTAATCTTCTCTGATGTTCCCTAGATGTTTTGGAGTCTTCTTCCATCATTATGCGATGCATACAAAGCGGGGGACTTATCCCTTTAAGGTCGCTAATGTTATATCCTAGAACGGTTGGATATTTTCTTAAGATATGTAGTAATTTCTCAATTTCATCTTTTCCTAGTTCCGCATTTACTATAATGGGTCGTTCGAGATCTATGTCTAGGAATTCATATCTTAGATTTTTAGGAAGTGTTTTGAGGTCTAAGGATGGTTTCTTTAGATTTTGTGTTGGATCGAGTGTAACAGCTGGACATTGGTTGAGATTATCGTTTAAATATTCGTCAAGCAATTCAGTATTTTCGATTTCTGATTCTTTTATGCATTCATCAACGATATCCATAAAATAGCAAGTGTCATTTATCGCAGGAGTATTAAGAAATTGGGAAAGGATGAATTCAATTTTCTCTTCTCCTACTTCGAAAGTTAATTTCCCTCGTTTTACATCAATGATTGCGCCTGCAGTTGCTAAGAATGGTCTTCCTAAAATAATAGGTGTGGTAGCGTCTTCTCGTATATCCATAATTATAAAGTCAATTGGGATGAAGAATTGTCATATTCGAATAGGGACGTTCTCTAAAATTCCTACAGGATATTTGACAGAACGGTCAACTAGTTGAACAGACATTTTAGTTGGTGTTAATGCTCCCATATCGAGTTTTGAGCATATGGATAGAGGCATTACACTGATGCTAGCTCCTAAATCGCACAAGGCTTTATCGATGACAAATTTTCCAATTACGCAAGGTACAGAGAAACTACCAGGATCTTTGAGTTTAGGAGGCATCTCATCTTGAATTATCGCGCTACACTCAGCAGTAAGTGTAACATTTTCATTATCCTCCAACTTTTTCTTGTTAGATAGTATATCTTTTAAATTTTTTGCGTAGGATGGCATTTGAGTTATTGCTTCTGTGAAAGGAATTGTAACATTTAATTGTTTCAGAAGTTCTACAAATATTTTGAATTGTCCTACGTTTTTAGTCTTAGCTAGTCTTTGAGGATAAGGAATGGGTGGTTTATAAGGAGGTGGAGGCACATAAGGTTCTTCTTTTTCAACGGCCTCATTATCAGTATCTTTCTTACTTTCTTCCTCAGGTTTATCTTTCTTTTCTGTTTGTTTGATAGGGTTTTGTCTCATGGCCGAATTATCAATCCTAGGATCTGCAGGTCCATCATAGTTGGTTCCACTTCTTAGGATTACAGCATTTACGTGTCCTTTAGGATTTGGTTGAGGTTGTCCAGGAAATGAGCCAGCTGGGGCAGCTATAGCCGCCTGCTGTTGTGCTACTTGAGTGATTTGAGTTTCTAACGTCTTATTATGAGTTGCTAATGCATCAATTTTGTTGGATAAATGTTTTAGCTGATCATTGGTTTGTTTCATCTGTTCATTAGTGTGTATGTTTTGATTTTCAAAACCCTTATTAATTTGAGATTGAGACACAATGAAACTTTCTATCATAATCTCGAGATTTGATTTCCTAGGAACGTTAGAAGTATTAGGACCATTATTAGGATGATTAGGAGTTTTTGAATAATCGGGTGGAGTAGAGGGAGCTTGCCCAGGAGCATATAAAGCGTTGTTACTCTTATAAGAAAAGTTCGGATGATTCTTCCAACCAGGGTTATAGGTATTGCTATAAGGATTTCCCTGTACGTAATTCGTTTGCTCAGCTGGAACTCCTGTTAAGAGTGGACATTCTGGAGCAAAGTGCGACTGAAGTCCACATAGATCGCAGTTTTGAGCAACTTGAGCCACGGTGGCTGCAGGAGTTGTGGTTAGGTTTTCTAACTTCTGGGTTAGGGCTTCCACTTTTGCGTTAACATGGTCTAAACTATTCACTTCAACCATTGCGCCCTTCGTGTGATATTTTTCCATAGTAGCTCTTTCGCTTCCCCATTGGTAGTGATTTTGTGCCATGCTTTCGATGAGCTGATAGGCTTCATTATACGGTTTATCCATTAGAGCGCCACCAGCTGCAGCGTCTATAGTCATTCTTGTGTTATACAAGAGACCATTGTAGAAGGTGTGAATGATCAACCATTCTTCTATACCATGGTGGGGACAGATTTTAAGCATGTCTTTATAACGTTCCCACGCCTCGAAAAGTGATTCGTTTTCTCTTTGCTTGAAACCATTGATGTTAGCTCGCAACATAGCAGTTTTGCTTGGTGGGAAATATCTAGCCAAAAAGACTCTCTTTAACTCGTCCCAAGTGGTGATTGAGTTAGAAGGAAGAGATTGATGCCAAGCACGAGCTCGATCTCTGAGAGAGAAAGGAAAAAGACGTAATCGTATCGCCTCAGGGTTAACGCCATTCGCTTTTACAGTGTCTGCATACTGCACAAACACTGACAGATGAAGATTTGGGTCGTCAGTCGGAGCACCAGAGAACTGGTTCTGTTGAACGGCTGACAGGAGCGAAGGCTTCAACTCAAAATCGTTTCGGTTGATAGCGGGGGAGGCAATGTTGTTATGAGGTTCCGCTTTAGACGGGACTGCGAAATCCTTTAGAGGACGGGGTCAAGGTGGTTCGGCCATTTTTGGTTCTTCGACAATCTCGGGAACTTCAGGAAGAGTAATCGGAGGAAGATTATGAAGAATACGATATTCTTGAATTCGGCGTCTTATTCTAAGATAACGCTCGATATCGTAGATTTGTATATGCAAAGGTTCGCCTGGTGAGCGAGTATTTGGCATACACGGAAGAAAAGGGAAAGAAATGCCTTGGTCTATACGGTGTAACGACGAGTTACGGTATCGACTTAAAATAAGTCCCCGACAACGGCGCCAAAAACTTGATTGCGACTTTATATGACTACAAAATCTATAGACTCCAAGTGCACAGTCCTGTCAAGTAATATAAAAGATTATTGATCCCACAGGGACTTATAATCAAGTTACCGCTATCCTAGTTACTATATATAGCTAAGGCTAATGAATATCTGTTTTTGGGGGATTAATGGGAATATAAAACTTAGATCTAATTGAAACAATAATAATAAGCTAATATCGGTATGTATTTCATCTAACTTGGGGTATCCGAATTTTCACTGGCCTAATATCATTTTACTCAAATCCTCTATTCGAAACCAATTAATCAAAGACCTCTTTTGTAAAACTCTCTTTTTCCTAAATTGATCGTGATCTAGTCCTAATTTATGTTGTCACTTAACCCGTTAGGTACTTAAAAACACTTTTTGAACTTAATTGGTTTAAATAAAATCTCTTTTTCATGCAAACTTTATCTATTTAAAAATCATGTCTCAAACTCTCGCTCTGTTGACTAGAATTATGCTATTATTCCCTAACATATGCTCTCGCTATCCCGTAGGGTTTAAAAGCAATTTTTTAAAATAAAAATAAAGTTTAATAAATCGTAATACGCTCTCGCTGATATTAAAACCTATGTTAAATGTTTACTATCCGATTAAAATACCTCAAACTCTCGCTCTATTGATATTAACCTTAGTCGGCTTTTCAAATCTAAAACCGTCGTTTATCGATTTTCAAAACCTTTATAAATTCATATTAAACATTTAATCAGAAAAGAGTGGATTTGCTTCTCAAAAATAGTTTAGATTATTATGGCCGATTATTTTTGGATCCCAATATTAAATTACTCTACATACCGATATAAAAGGTTTAGCCAGACATGATATAATTTACCAGATCGAACAATAATGAAACAAACGGTATTATACTAGATGTCAACATAATGATAATATCATGCAAAATATTAATTCTGTAAATAAAGCTAGTAATAAGAACCAGAAATTAAATTAAATCTTGAAACACAAACAAGTCTCAATCTTCAAGTATTTGAACAGGAACACCCTACCACAAGTCGATTGGGTTTGTTCTTGGAATTCTTGAATCGAAAGAAAAATAAAACAAAGAATGAAAAGCACTTAGATCTAACGTAAGGTTAGATCAGTGAAAAGTACACAACAATTTCCGGTGTAGAAATTGTTGTGAGAAAATAATTTCGGCTTAAAACTAAAACTAGTAAAATGAAAATGAAAACAGAAGCTCAAAGTAAAATGCTGTTCTTGAAATAAAAATGCTGAAAAGGTAAAGTTTATGGCTAGAAAATTCCGAACTTTGCAAAGTTCACTTGGGTTCCTTTTTATAGCTAATTCATGATCACTATTTTCCCTTCTCTCTCTGCCACGATCATTCCATGTTGACCATGAAGTTTGAGACGTGCGTCTCCAACCCGTTGCAAGTTGGAATTGAATCCTTCTTCTTAGGAGGCGTGCGTCTCCATTTGACTTTTTCCTCCTTAATACTTGAGACGTGCGTCTCATCTATTGCTTGTCATTGGAGACGATCGTCTCCCTTTATTTGGGTCACGTTTTTGGGCCAGGTCCACTCTTAGGACAATATCTTATTCTTTATCATTTGCACCCATTTCTTGCATTTGGCACCCCTTCTAATAAAATCTTCCAATTTCAATTGATTTTTCTTCATTTGATACTTGGTCAATTAATTCCGGATATTTTCCTGAAACATTAGAAATACCTGTGTAATACTAAAATAATATAAAATAATAATATAAAATACCAACTTAATTTATGTAAATAAAGGCAAAATATACTACATATTTTCATGTTATCAATGGCACAACACCCACTCCATGGATCCACTCTCTACCCAATAGTAAATTGTAATTTGGCTTTGCTTCGATCACCATGAACATTGTAGGCCTTGAAACCAAACCTACCATAAGATCCACCTGGACAACTCCCATGGTATGCCCTAGTTTCCCTTCGTAGTTCGACAACACCATGTTGTGAGGCTTGATCACACTGTCAGACATTCCCAATTTCTTCAGTGTGAGGTGTGGCATGATGTTGATTGCAGCACCTCCATCGACCAAAAAATTATTTACTCCATATTGGCCAATCTTAGCCCTAATGAACAAAGGCTTCAAATGATTCTTCATACCCATATCTGGATATTCGAAGAAAGCATTCTGTTGTTCGACAACACCATTATCCATCACATAATAGCATATAGGTTTATGTTTTGTCATCTCGACAGCATCATCCTCCTCATAGACTTCGATCTTTGTATCCCTGCTGAATTCGCATGGCAGTACAGACACCATATTACAATTATTGTTCAGAGAAGACTCACCCTCAGATTCGAAAGTGTCTGTGAGCATGTCTTCGTCATACACCGGACTTGGGTTGTAATCTTCAGGTTCTGTTTTAGCTTTTGTTGAGAACAACTGTCTGCTAACTGGGGGTTTGCCACTAGGCTGGTTATTCGACGTAGGATTATTTGTGCTTGATTCCCATCTTTCCTTGCTCGAAGCAGCTTCTTTGGTCAAAATACCCTTTTTTCCAACTTTCTTAAGTCTTTGGTACCTACGCCACTGGGACCTAGACATGGGTTCTTTCCCTTTGTAATTTTCGAGTCTTATTTCTTCCCTTCGTGCCATGTTGAATTGCCTTCTGTAGGCTATTATGTGTCGTCCACCCTTGTCATTTCCTTTGCTCCTGTCTTTTCCTTTGTCATTCTTGACATGCAGCCATCTGTCTGTTGGTACCTCAGCTGGAACTTTAAACGTCACCCTTCGAGCCTCCTTTGGATAGGGACTATCTGGCCTTCTCTGAACATGGCCATTGTTATCTCTTAATGCATTACCCATCAGGTTGTTTTCCCTGTGATTCCAACATGTGGCAAAGGGGATTCTTTTGAAAGTCTGAGCCACTTGCTGATTATAAATGGCAGAGCATCTTGGACACATTAAACATCTTGTCCCTTATTTGTAACATCGAAGCAAAAAACCCAGAAGGCCTTCGCCTGGCCTTGGAAACACTCTAAATAGTTGATTGTCTTGGCGCCAATTGACGCTTGTTCGAACCCTCATCTTCCCTTCGAACTCAGCATCAATTCTTGGATTACAGATAATACTACATCGAGGACATAGCAGCATAGCATCATTCTCCCTATGGCATTCCATGAGGTATTCCTTCAGTCCAGCATTTCGCCTGGCATAACCTTCCCTTTCCTGGTATCTTTCTCTTTCCAGACATCTCTTTAATTACTCCATCTCTGAGTAAGGATGTTCAACATTCACCGTGTTTACATCCAAATCCTTGTCATCAGAAACAGGATCCTCCCAACCCGTTGGCTTGATACTCTCGAGTGGAATCTTCGAACTCTCTGGGGCTGAATACTTCACCATATAATCATATTTCCCACTAGGTTGTCCCAAAGTATCCCAAATTTCAGGTTGGGGCATTGGTTTAGGCTCCTCAGTAGTTAATTCGATCTTATTTTCAGTAGTTTTGGCCTATTCGAATTCCTTTTTTGAGCCTTCAATGTTTATTGGTTCGATTTTTTCCTCAGCTATTTGGACTTTCTCGAACTCCTTTCTCAATCCCTCAGTGGCCTGAGTTAGTTCTTCCTCTGGAATCTTCTGGCCTTCAGTAGCCTGAAATTCTTCGGAAATGACCATTTATGCATTTGTCGAAACCTCAGTTGAAAGATTTGAATCTTTTTCTTTTGGGACTTCGACCAACACATAGTATTCATCCTCTCTAAGAGCTCCTTCGACATCTTCTTTGACCTCAACAGTTGGTATCTCAGCATGATCCCTTACTTCCACCATGTTGACATCTCCCATGCAAACCGGCTCAGTGTAATTTGTGTTGGACACATCGAGGGGATCCGAATCCACTTTCAGTTTTGGTTTGTCAGCAAATTTCAACCTGCCTTCTTTGATTGCCTTTTGTATCATATCCCTGAAAAGAACACATTGTGAGGTTTTGTGTCCTAAAAAACTATGGAATTTGCAAAATACTCGTTTCTTTCTTTGATCTGAAGGGGGAATCTTAACATTGGGAGGCACAATTAATTGGCCATCTTTCACAAGCAGATCAAATATTTCATCACATTTCGTTATGTCGAAGGTGTATGCTTTCTTTGGATATTTATCACTTTTTTCATTTTCTATTATATCTCCTCCTTTCGAAGGCACTAATAATTTGCATGAGTATGGGGGAGCTTGTTTTAATTCAGCCAGGTCTATTTCGATTTTGTTGACATCTGGAAAATATTCAAGTTCTTCTTCCTCTGCCCCTACGTATGTAATTCTCTCTTTCTTATGATTTTTATTAGCCCTAGCTTTTTCGGCTTTTAGACGTTCGACCTATCGAACTCTATCTGCAAGTTGGGCCATATCCCTCACATACTGGGTATCTAGTTTCTTTCGAATCGAATAGTCTAGGCCACCAGCGGCCATTTCGACCAATTCAAGTTCAGGGACTACAATAAAACATCTAGACTTCAAAAGTCTGAACCTATTTAGATAATCATCTATAGGCTATGTGAATTTCCTCTTGATGCTAGCCAGTTCTTTCAAACTGATCTTCGATTGCCCCATGTAAAACTGTTCATGGAACAATCTCTCCAGATGGGTCCAAGCATCGATCGAACCAGGAGGCAACGTAGTAAACCAAGTGAAAGCATTCTTGGTTAAAGAACTTGGGAAATACTTTATCCTAAGGTTTTCATCATTAGCCAAGTCCCCTGCCTCTGTTAAATATTTGGCTATGTGTCCGACTGTTGACTCACTTGTATCTCCAGCAAATTTGGTGAATTTTGGGACTTTGGCGCCCCTTGGTAATTCAGTTTGTACAATGAAATTTGCTATAGGAGATGTGTAATTTGGTCTTCTAAATCCTGTGTTAAGGCCATTTTGTGTCATAATCCTTTCGACAATGGCAGTCAAGTTATTTTCTATCATGATATTATCATTCCTAACCATATGTATCATTTCATCCGCATTTTGGTTTCGATCCACCATTATGACTCTCCTGGGTTGTTCTTACATTACTGGGACCTCTTGTTGTTCGACCCTTGCCCCCATATTTCTCCCTTCGCCCCTTTGGATCAAAGGTATCTGATTTAAGGGTGGTGGTTCGACATTTGGTCCTAACAAAGGATTATGGTCTATAGTAACTTCTTCCCATCGAATAACTGGTAGGTTTCGTCTACGCCTATTAGGCGCATCTGGGGCAGTAAAGAAATTTGCTATTCGAGCCATACTTTCTTGGTTTTCTCTATTAGTCATATTGATGTTTTGAATTAGTGGTGAGAAAATATTATTCATTTCAAGGGCTAAAACTCCTACCATTCCATGATTACTATCATCCATCAATTTCCTAAATGCCCTCTGATTATCAATGGTTAGTGTAGGTAAAGTATTATGACTTCTAATGCCTTGTGTATTTGTTCCAAATTGATTCATTCCGAACCCAGAACCAAATTGTGACGAAGATGGGGATGCATTATGCAATCCTGACATGAATGATGTTGCCATTCCATAAAGAGGGTCTCTAGGCCTAGTAAATCATGAGGGCCTCTGTGATGGTGAAAATTGTGTCTGTGTCCCCATATATGATGGAGTTGGTCCCATTGCATTCGAAACATTTAAAGACATGTTATTGGAACCATTATTGGCCGCATTGTTGGTGGATATCGAAATGGGTTGAGTATTTGGGATTGGACCAGACGTCCCTATCGAAACAGACACATTAGTGCCTAATCTTGGTGGAGGATTTTGCCCTCCATCTTGGTTATTAGTCTCTGACATATTTCTACTATATTTTCGTTTGGGTATTGGTTGATCTGGATTGGTTTTTCTACCACTTCTCAGTTTCATATAACACAATTAGATTCCCAATCGAAAAGTTTTACTGCAAATTCTAATGTTAATGACACTGTCCCACTGGGCGTGCCAATTTGTTTACGCGTGATTTTCACACAAACAATCGCTAGTCCTCCAAACTACTAAGTGATTCAATCTAAATGTTCTACTTAATTTCTTTGGTTACTCGCAGGATCGACTAGATTGATCCTAGGACATGTGTCATTACATTTATGGATGATTTGACTGTTTGTTTCTGGAATTGATCTTATAAAAGATAAAAGGATAACAAAACAAAACATTGTAGTAGATACTTCGAAATATATATGAACTTTAATTCTAAAAAAATGATAGAAATGACTTTAAAGACATGTTTCGATCGCAAATGAAAACATATGAATATTAAGGAAATAAATAAACAGAGACTATGATTTCTTATGCAAACTATGAGTGAAACAAAATCAAATGCAGAAAGTAAAGATTTTAAAGAAGAATAAAGACGTTTTGATTCGAAATGAACAAACTGGAAATATGAAATGATTTATTGAAGGCAATGAAAAGTAAATGATGATGTTCTTACAAGTACACTTCGTGATCATTCGTTTCCCGATCCATTTGGTAGTTTGAATGTTTGTGATAAGTACTTTTTATGCGAACACACTAAATCCTAACACTAGAACTTCTATTTATACTAATTCGACCCTAACGGTCCTATTATATGCATCTGACACGTTCTGATCATGCAAGAAATCTTCATTTGATTGCTTCCACGTGCCTTTGAACGCTTGCCATCTCGAATTTCAAATATCCGCTTCATTTGAATTCAAAAACTTATAAAACACTTCGTTTCAATTCAAAAATACTTTGTTGTGACGCTGAAACGTTCCGTTTCAAAATTCAAACTTATGCTGAATTAAACCTTCACCAGAGCACTCCATCGAAGTCCCTTACTTCGAATTTCACAAATACCTCCTTCAGAATATCCTTTTGATGATTTCGATCAATCTTCAACTATAAATCGAATCGAAACTCTTTATCCTTCTTTCAATATTTTTAACTCAAAAACTCTTTTATATGATTAAAACCAACATGTCTCTCGAATCATAATATCAAAATCTTCAGCTAACAATGATACCAATTATCGCAAACACGCAATTTTAACAAAAATATCAAGATAAATATAGCATAAATGAGAATACATAGATACCATAACATACATGACTGGAAACTTGTCACACAATACATAATCAAAATATAGTCAATAATCACAAAATAGTTGATCAATCCAAAATGGCATAATTATGCAGAAATGCATATGCTATGATATGATATGCTGGAAAATAAAAATAAAATCAGGGTAAGTCGGTTGTTTCATCACGAGGAGGTACAACAACTATAAGGTTTAGAACTGGGTCAGTGGGCTCTAGATCAAGATCAGAAGTACCAATAGGAAATATGAGAGTGGAATTATCAAGGTGTTCGACAAACACTCTCACATATTCCACTTGAGCAAGAACTCAAGCTTCACCAGCTTGCATCTCGAACTTCAATTATTTCTTTAACTGGATATCTTCACCTTCCTTAGCAACACCTTCAATATATGTCATGATGCGCTCTTCCCAAAACTGATTATCTTCTAGAATATTCCCAAACCAATCGTCAAAATAAGCTTTCACAACACGAGAAAGCAAATTTGCAGATAAAAAATTGAATCCTCCATCAAGAGTCTTTATAATCCTATCCTCATAAATCATAACTCCATCATTATGCAGAAAATAATATTCATTGTTTTCATCTAAATAGTATCTCATCAGATTAATAATAGTAGAGTCAACCGACTTTGGGGATTTCATAAAATGGTCGAAGGACGACGATAAATGTTCTACATTCAGGCTTTTGTTGGCCTTCATTGTTCAAATATGCAAATAAGCATGCCCAAAGTTGTGATAGTTACCAAAGAACTGGAGGAATGAGTAAACATAATGACATGCCTTTGCAAAACATGCTTGAGGTTGA
The DNA here is from genome assembly GCF_029867415.1 of Vicia villosa. NCBI lineage: Eukaryota > Viridiplantae > Streptophyta > Magnoliopsida > Fabales > Fabaceae > Vicia > Vicia villosa. The sequence goes on along the minus strand of NW_026706387.1, from coordinate 110,006 downwards.
AGTTTTTTATTGTCGGGGTATTTATTTTGTTGGTTCATTTCCTGTGTCATTTTCAAATGAATACATTTTGGTAGATGTTGACTATGTTTCAAAGTGGGTAGAGGCAATTTCATCTTAAAAGGCCTACGAAAAAACAATTATAAAATTCTTCAAGAAAAATATTTTCACTCATTTTGGTACTTCGAGGGTTCTAATTAGTGTTGGAGGTTCGCATTGTTGCAATTCTCAGTTAGAAAAATCCCTTGAGAACTATGGTGTCAAGCAAAAAGTAGCATCTCCATACCATACACAAACAAAAGGGAAATATGAGGATTCCAATAGATAAATCAAGAAAATATTGGAGAAAATCGTTTCTACTTCAGGAAAAGATTGGTCTCTAAAGCTTGATGAAGCTTTGTGGGCATATCGTACTTCTTTCAAAGCCCCAATTGGTCTTACACCTTTTCAAATGTTACATGGTAAAGTATGTCACATTCTGATGGAGTTGGAGCACAAGGAATTATAGGCATTGGAGTTTCTAAACTTTGATCTGAAACTATTGGGAGAAAAGAGAAAGTTGCAATTACACGAATTGGATGAAATGAGACTTCAAGCTTATGATTCCTACAAACTCTACAAGTAAGAGGTCAAGAAGTACCATGACAAACTTAATCCTATTCCAATTTTTTCCAACTTTCTCTACATCCATCCTATTTGCATCATTTCACATGTATGTTCATGTTTATTTTCTTATTCTATCATGAATTGTACATATCGGGTGTGTATAATTTTTGAATTTTAAACGTTAAAATGTTAGAATTTCACCCTTTTCCCCTTTTTATATTAGATGTACAAATTCTTGGTTATGTCAAATTAGAGTGAAAAGCTCCATGCAATAAGTTGCATAAAAGCGCTTTTCATGCTTAGTAGAGGATATGGTGCTTATCGCTCCTGTTGCTGTATAGTTTTTTTCTTATGTATCTTTTATGGTGTTTAGTCGTATTTTGTTGTCGATAGAATTGCATAAGGAGAGTTTTGGGATATGTATTTTTTATGACGTGGTTTATGCTAGTTTTGTTTGATTTTTACAGATATGTGTCCTAAGATAATTGGTTATAAAAAGTAAAATTTTGTTGATTGCCAGACTTATAGGCCCATAACTACTGGCTACAACCGCGACAAGTTCAAGGGGCTAGAGCAGAAGGAGAGGTACGTAGTGCTTTCAAAGAGAAACATTTTGTCAATATTTTCTCATTCCCTAGAATAAATATAGTTTGGTGGAGACTATATTGTGAGTGCAACTTCACCATTATATATTTTACATGCTGTAAAAACTAGGAAAACTTAGCATTTATGTATATTGGACAATATATCAGTGTCGTTTGGTGCACCCTTGCATTAGAGGTCTTAGGAAGCATTCAAAACAAGTTTAAAATTGATCCAAATCATGACAAATCAGATTCTGCATAAAAACTAGGCTTAAAGGTCGACACAAATGATTTATGTGTGAGCACATGCTGTTTCATGTTGGCATATGTTGTAGCCCAGTCTTTTCAGTTCGGTACATATGATTTTCGTATCAGCACATGTACTGCAGTTTTAAAGCATGTAGCTTATGTTTGCTATGTGTCAGTGCATAAGTCTTTTCAGGCCGATATATACTATTATGTTCAATTCTATGTACTGGTATATACAAATTTTAGGTCGGCACATACTATTATGTGGGTCAAAATTTTCTTATTTTTTCAATTTCGAAAGTTCCCTCTTTTCCACCAAAGATCCACAATTATAAATGCATCATAGATGCTTCTTTCTAACTAGATGAAACTACAATTACTTAAATTTCTATTTATCTTCAACCTCTAACCTATGTATACACACTGACAAATTACACATAATCATCTTTTATTCGGGTGTCATCTAGATGAGGTTTTATAACGCCCAATTAGGTTTGTTGTAGCCGAGAATATTGGGTTGAGATTTGTAGGGGGTTTCATCAGGAAAAACTCTTCATTAGGGTTTATCCTCCAAAATTCGTTGTTCATTTGGGGGTTTTGCAACAAGATTGTTCAAGAGGGAATCACGCCTAGTGATAGCTTTGGAGATAAATTACGCAAAGGACTTGCACGAGAACGACAAATTGAATTGAAAGTCTTACGTTCAATAATTGAAATTGATTGTGCATGAAAGATTTAGAGATAAAGATACAAAGGAGTAGCAATAGTCGAAAAGTTAATTGGCAATTGATTGCAAGTTGGATCTTGCTATAAAGATCATTGGGTGAAAGGGTTGAATTAATGACAACCAATTAGGGTTTGTAACGGTTGCTCTCAGAACACTTAAATTATAGTTGCTTTTGAAAAGTAAGAATTAACTTCTCAATTTCATTTAAAATTATAGGCAGGTGTACCCACACCATATCTGAGGACGGTGTAGGGAACTACCTTACCAAATCCTTGTGCCGCTCTTTATCTCTTTCTCTCATTTAATTTTTATATGCAATTTGTTGAATGAGTTATTTGATCAATCACTTAGTATAGATATTTTCCTTTATTATTAAAGTTGAAAATTGATTTGTTGATCATCTTACAATCACCTTGATTGTAAGTGTTTTTTTCATATTAACAAAGCTTAAGGGAAAATTTTGAAAAGCTAATCGCACACCAAGTGTTCGATAAATTGCTTGTTTTTTGTTTTATCAATAATTTCATTGGAAATAGGTAGATGTTGTGATTTATGGTAAACAGTTAATTGATAAATAATTGTGTTAATTGTTTTTATCATTGTATTAATTCCATACGACTTGCGCATATCAGAGTTTCAAATAAATAGGTTCGTTTGGATTACTATTTTGATCTAGGCAAAATATCTTCCGCTCAATTTGCTTTTCAAATAAACTTTAATTGCTTAATTTTTAAAAGAAACAATTATGGCTTGGGGATATATTCACCCCCTATAGATAAGTCTCTGTAGTCTAACATCTATTGTATCTTGATCATTTCTTACACTCAAGTATTTTTTGCGCCACGACAGTATGTACCAGTCAAATTATTTAGGAATAATTTGACTTCAATCAGTTAGGTTCTTCCTCAATTGTTTAGGAACATGCACGAAACACATTGATAAAAAAACTCTAAGATGGATAACATATGGATCATGTCATATCTAAGCCTCATAAGGTGTATTCTCGACAAACTTATGTATTGGGCATCTATTTAAAATGTGTACTATTGTCGAAGTCGCTTCACCCAAAAAACTCTTTGTCATATCTTTAGCTTTCAACATGCTCCCTGTCATGTCCAATATACTTCAGTTATTTAATTCAACTATACCATTGTGGTGAGGTGTATAGGGTGTAATTACCTCATGATTTATAACTTCCTCATTGCTAAATCTAGCATGTTCTCAAAAGTATATTCACCACCACCACCATTAGTTCTCAATTTCTTCAACTTGCATCCACTTTGTTTCTCGACATGCATTTTAAACTCTTTGAACTGTTTGAATACATCAATATTCCTTTTAATAAGGTAAATCCACATATATCTGGTGAATTCATCTATGAAAGTTTGGAATTAACAATTACCTTCATTCAACCTTACTTCAAAAGGTCCACACATATTAGCGTGAACTAGCTATAGCTTTTTAGTTGACCTCATTGGCAAGTTTTTATTGAATATTTTCCTAGCCTAAGTTTTGATTGAATAGTTTCCTCATTGCTCGACTGAGTATTTTCCATTAGTAGCACATCTTCATAATCACTATCTCTAGCATGTGCATCTTGCGCTTCAACATTATCTTTTGCTCTTGCTTCTTTCTTTCTCCGACAATCTTGAGCATAATGTCAAATCCTTGATAATTGTAACATTGCACCTCCTTCATGTCAACTTTCTTCCACGAATACTTGTTGTCCATGTCTTTCTTGGTTGAATATGAGTGTTTTTTTATTCTTTATCGACTTCTCATTATCAGTAAGATTATTTATATTATTTACCTTGTTTCTTCCAGACTTCATGATGAATTTTCCTTGTAGTGTATATTCAAACACCTTCTCCCTTTCTGAGTTCCTACGCTTCAACCTCATTTGATGAGTCTCTAATGAGGCTTGAAGTTCTTATAACTTCATCTCAGATAGGTTTTTGGACTCTTCAATTGACACTACAATATAATCAAATGTACATTAAAAAATCTCAGCAACTTCTCAATCTTTTGTAAATTATTGATTGATTCACCATACGCCTTCATCTAGTTCATTAACAAAATCACACATGAAAAGAATTATGAGACTGATTCACCTTCCTTCGTCTGAGTAATCTCGAACTGCTTTCTCAACATCTACAACTTCACCCTCTTTAGTTTTTTGTCACCGCCATACAAGTTCTTTAACTTGTCTCACGCTTATTTGGTCGTTTATTCTTCAATGATCTTCTTGAACACATTAGTATCCACACATCAGTGAATCGAGAACAATTTTTTCCCATATTTCTTCCTTTTATCCTTGTGCACATTCTTCTGTTTATTATCTGCATTTTCTTCCAATGGTGATACTCCATCATTCACGATTTCAACCACATCTTGAAATTTGAAGATGCCTTTCATTTGTGCAACTCATCTCTCGTAGTTCTCACCTTTGAAAATTGGTAGATTCATTGAAAATTGAATTGATGTTGTTGTTCTCTTTTCCGTTACATATCCGCTCTTAAGCGCAACCCAGACTCTTATATACCAATTTTTTGGGACAATTAGGGTTTTTAATAAAGATGATGAAGAAGAATAGAGAATAAGAATGAGAGAAAAACCATATTTTGAATTTGTGAAGCTATTAAAATTTTTAAGTATATAAAACTATACAACGTCATGCCTATTTAAAGATGATCAAGGCTCAAACTCTAAACATACAATCTAAGCCCAAAACATACAATTAACATAGTCGATCTCGACTTTTTAGAGGCCTGGGGAAAATAAAAAATTGGACCCTTAAGAAAAAAATGTTTTTTTACTCACCTTCAAAATGAAGAAGAATCTCGGAGACAAGATAGAAAAATATGAAGGTTTGATTCTTTCTAAAAAAAATCAGTTCAGTTTGATGAATTCAAAATTTGCAATATGGTGAACTGAATAGAGAATGAAAATCTTTTAAAGACCTTAATTGCTTCAATTTCTAAGCAACCTCATTCTCACATAAATGTAAGTGATGTTTTCTCTTACTTCAATTGCGGAAAATCAAGTCATTTGGCTAAGATATGTCTAAGTAGGCTTAAACTATGTTCTGATCCTAATACACAAGTTTACCTGCTAAAAAATTTATTTGTAATGTAAAAAAAATAAAATAAATCAAAGCACAAATGATAATAAATTTGACTTCACCATAAAAGTTTGATAATAAGTGAGTTAATTATATGACAAATTTTTAAATATTTAACTATACATATAAATAGTCTTTATAATTTATACTAAAATAAATTAAAATAAAATTATAAGGCTAATAAAAAATGATTATAGAATATAAAACTCTCTCTCTATATATATATATATATATATATATATATATATATATATATATATATATATATATATATATAAGGGTGACAAAATGGGTCGTGACCCGCCAAGCCGGCCCGCTCACCCGTCAAAAAATGGCAGGTTGGGTTGGGATTTTGTGCTCGCCGCCCGCCAACGCTCGCCCCGCCAAAGTCCGCTTTGTTTATTCATTCATCCCATAAAGTCTTAAATTCACCATTTTTTAGTTAATTCTAGTAATTTCAATTCTTGATCGATTTTTTTTACACATTTGTTTGTGAATATATACAATATTTTTTTAAGTAAAATTTGTTAGAAATATGTTTTATAAAAAATTATTTTAAAAAATAAGTGAAAAATCTAATTGAAAATAAAAAAAGCCTATTAATTTATTAAAAATGGAAAATAAATAAATAAAAAAATAGGCGGGCAAACCTGCTGCCCGCCAATATAAAAGAAAATATTCATCACACAACAATCATCATACAAAAGAAAACCTTCATCTTCCTTAATATTCATATAAAATATACTCCCTCCGATCTTCAGAAAAAATATTTCACACAAAAGAAATTATTATTAAGATTAGCTAATTAGAAATAATATGATTATTAAACGGTTAAAAAACTGGATTAATTCTTAACTAAAAAGTTAGTTTTAAATTAGGAAATTGGAGGGGTGTGAACTAGTGAAATTTCGGATGGGATTTAGATCAGTAGAAATTAGGAGGCCCACATGGTTGTATAAACAAAAACAAAGCAGAGAAACAAAACAATGAAAACGCTGCACTAATGAGAGGAATTGCGAACGGCGGTGGTATGTTGGCCGGAAGGATGATGGTGGTGAGACAGATGGAAGAATATGGTGGATGATGGGAAGGGGGATTCGGCGGAGGCAACTTGAAGGTGATGGTGATGATTGGGCTTGGTGAGGATGAAGACGACGACATCATCAGGTAATTCTTCGAAGAGATTCTCTTCATTATTGTGAGGTTGTTTTAATGGCCTTCTCATGTTTTCTCATTTGAGATTTTGATGAGATTCTGTGGCTGCGTGAACAACGCTTTCTTCTTTTTCCTTATCTTCGTATCGCACGAACAAAAATGACGCAATTTTGTTTTCTTTGATACCTATCTCTATTGGCTAAAAATCTATGATTTCATTTCTGAATGTTTTGACAGGTTAAAAAAAACTAACAAACTACTTTGGTTAATTTATTGTTCACATGTTTATAATCATTTTTAGGGTTTTCTCATTTTAGGGATTCTAGAGAAATCCCATTCCTAATATACCACAATGTTCATAATTTTATTTAGGTTAAATGGATCTTTCATAAAAAACATTATTTTAAAACTATAATGATGAATCAATGAAGAGTAAATTGGTTCAGTTATGTTCTTATGTTGAAAAAGCTAATTCCTTTTTGTGTTTACAGGCTCTGGACTTAACAAAAGCAGCAATGAAACTACTTTTCTCTCACAGTCTCGACATCATAACAACAGAACAACAAAAACTTAAAATAATACCCTCTTCATGAAATTCTGTTTTTTATGAGTTCATATTTTAAGTTTGAGATTGTTGTTATTATAACTTGGATATTATTGTGGTCTTTTTGCAGAGGCAGGAATAATGGTCAAGAAAAGCGAACAAGAATTCAAATATTCATGCCATGAGATTAATAAAGGAGTGCAAAGAATTTGAAGAAATACCCGCTCCGAATGTTCTCGGAGGTGAAGACCCGTTGGTAAGCTTCTCCTTTTTTCTTTTTCTGCAGAGCTTTCTTCCTCTTTAATCTCTATTCTCAAACAAGTTTTTCCTCAACTTTTCTAGTGTAATAAAACTTCAAACTTGCTACCAAACTCTTTTTTGTGATGTTTTCTCTCTAGATTTTGTTGCTGGTGTAATGTTGGTGTGATCTTGTTTGTTTGTTTTTTCTCTCTATATTTTTTGGTGTATTCTTGGCTTAATGTTGCTGCCCTTAAACAAGTGGTTTGTACCTCTTTATATAGAGGAAGAAATGAGATCTTAGGAGGGAAAATGAATATGAGATTCAAACAAAAAAGACCTCTGATTTGTGCTTTTCTCTTATGCAGATTTTAATACCAAATTGATGAAGAAATATAGCTGTTAGAATTGTCTTAAAAGTGTAGAAAAAAAAGTCAAGCTAGCATAGCACAACATGCTGTTTGGAGAGGACAGATTGTAAACACAAAAATGTGGAAGAAGACAAACACAAAGACAAAAAGATGTTTGGACTTGAAACCAAAAAGAAAAAAAACTCTCTAACATATTTTAGAACTATTTTTTCTCCTACCTTTTCTAAAAAAGTTTGTATATAGTATATGCTTTATATAAAAAAGAAAAAAGTATGCGTTACCCTTTTTTTTTAAGAAACAAATCTGTTTAGTTTTAGTTTTTTTTAATAATAATAATAATAAATAATAAATCATAAAATAAAACAAAGTTTTAATTTAATAACAATAAAATAATTTAATAACTAAATTGAATTTAATAATTTATTTTAAAATAAATCAAATAACTTAAAAACAATATAATAAAATAAATTAACTTAATAGTTTTTTTTAGAAACAACAATGCAATCATAGAATAAAAATTAAACTTTAATATATTTTTACTAAACCCTTAATTAGAAACCATGATATTTTTTGAAAAAAACATGTTATTTTTTTTATAAAAAAAATAAAGATCACTAAAACAAACAACTTTTGAGATTTTATCTTAAATAAAAAAAAACTAAAACCAAATTATTTATTTAAAAGAACATGAACTAAACACAATTTAAATAAAAAAGAAGTACTAAATATAATTATTTTTTGAGACTTTAAGTTAAAGATCAAATTCTTTTAGATATCTGAATAGAAATATAAAATTAAAGTGACACTACTCAAAATTAAATTTTAAATAAGAAATTAAGATATCAATTTTAAAATAAACAGAAAATACAAATTTAACGAGAATTCAAATCCGCTTCTAATATTATCGATTTTTCCGTGGCTTTCAAATGTAATTATCCCTCGACTGGTAAAGAAAAATTTGATTGGCATTTATATGCAAAAGAAAATACACGAAATAATCGAAACTTTAGAGAAAATATGAATTCGCGAAATTTGACTCAAAAAAACAGTAAAATAAACATCGAACAAAAAATATGCAGATAATACGAATGCAATGCGAGATCTTAGGTCAAAAAATGGAGTATGACAACAATGAATGCTTCAGGTTTGTGTGGTTCTCCCTATCTGCTTGTATACCGTGTCCCATTCAATTTTTTATTTAAAACAAAAAACTCTAATGCAAAATTTTAATATTTTAATGTCTCATTGGATGACCGGTAAATATTGAAATGGTCAAAAGTAATAACCCAGGGGCAGCGCCTTACATGCTGTTGTTATTAGAATATTTATATATTTTTATATAATTGGGTGCTACTCTTGTTGTCAATTTTAAATATAGTGTCCGCCTAATAATCTTAGAATAGCAATTCTGTATTATTTTGAGGATTGGATAACTTTTATTAATCTAACGTTCCATTTGCTAATTAAACATTATTTTAAGTTTTATTATTTAATTAGTTTAACTAGTTTATGTCATTGGAGTGTAATTGTGGTATTTATGCTAGTTTCATTGGATTTGTTTAGGATTTATTTATAGAAATTCAATAATAGCAAAAACAATGAAATAATACAAGAACTTCTTAGAAACAGGTATTTGCTCTCATTAGAAAAATAATTGGGTCCGTATATACTTTAAGTTTCGCCCGACTAATTTGACACCTTCATCCAACTTGTAAAAGTTTTTCCACTGTATTATTCAAAATATTATTTGAGGATATTGGTTTAGGATTTTAGGATTTTCCCTATAATGTAGATTTTGAGTTTCTCATAACCTTAGGGTTTTAGGGTTTAAATTTTTAGGTTTTATATTTGGTTTTGATGTTTTTTATGGTTGGTTATTATTATTTATGTCAATTTCCTAATATTGTATAATTACCATGATTATATTATACTTATATTGTTGTTGGTGGGAAATAAAAAAATCAAAAAGAAATTTAAACATCAGCTGAGGGATTGTCATTAGGCCAAGGGGAACGTGTATTCTCTATGGGTCGTTGTGGCAATCTCGCTTAGAGTGGGTTGAGTTCCTGAGAAAACCCTGCACGAGACAACTTCGTGGAGAGTGGGATCTTGAACACAACCAATGACTCTAGGGACCTAACCAATCTCTGAACCTCATGGTGAGACCTTGTACGACCTTTGAGACAAAGTCTTGGTCAACGAAGAGGCTCCACTTAAGGGAGCCCTTGTGCTTCCCTTTTGTGTAATTCATGAGACCCTTAGGATATAAACCACTATTATAAACCACTATTGGGGAGGGTAGATTACCTATATACCATCATGCTGAACCATGAACCTACGTACTAAGTAGACTATTATCACCCCTTCATAGGAAGCCTTCTCATGAAGGACGTCCTATCACCATCCCTACGCTTGTAAGGGTTATCTTTGGTTTATCATAATCCCTAGCCTTTAGGGATTTATGTGTTTCATTATAATCCCTAGCTTGTAGGGATTCCCTTTCGTCCATCTTTGTCCGTAGATAGGTTGTATCACGAATGACTCCCTCGCTAATGCATACCGCATGGCCTCTTGATGGCCATGGGGTTTGGTGACGTTTCAAAGATCATCATGTGCTTGTAGGGAATTCTATTGGTCAATCATAATCTATAACTTGTATGGATTTCTATTTTTACTTATGCACGCCTCATGGCCTCCTGATGGCCATGGGATTTAGTGACGATTGAACGGTCATCATGTGCTCTCTTCCATGCATCCATATACTGTAGAGATTTCCATTTGTGTGTCGTAGTCTCTAGCTTGTAGGGTCTTCAGTCGGTCTATAATAAACCCTAGCCTGTTGGGGCATATTTCCTCAAACCCTTATAGGGTATCCTTAGGTTTATCTCTGTCCTAACTTCGCATAGCATTGCATTGCATAAAAAAGGGTAAAAAAAACTTTGGCGTAGCCATGCATTTTCATACAATCATACATTTGCATTTCCATTTTTTGCCCTTATTCAATTATCTATGCTAGCTGATTTCTCGAGACTCACAAAGAAACTCGAGAAAATACCAAACTATGAAGAGAGGAGAATAACCATTGGAGATTCAAATGAGCTTGGTCCTACAAGGAGAGAATGTGGCCTTTCATTATACAAACTACGTACCTACGCCTACGCCTCAGATTCAACTATCATTGGAGATTCCCCATGTCAAAATTAATTGCCATATCAACACAATTGGTATGCCCGAGAAGACCAAGGTCACTCTATACTTCTACAAGTCAAAGAACTAAGAAGTATATCTCAAAGCCATTCGGATCAACAAGGAAGTTTAGTCTTAGGACGATTAAACTTTTATCTGTAATTTCTATGATTGCTAAGTTGTATTTGGTGTAAGCTTGTACCTTTGGATCAATATTTCTAATAAAATAATCATGCATGTTTTGGATGTAATCCTTCATTTATTATCACTCTCTATATCTATCCACGATTATCCATTTCAAATTTCAATATTCCATTTCAATTTTCAACTTGACACTTTCAATTATTAACAAACTTGGAAGGAGAACAATGTAAAAAAAACTGAGTTCTGATGACGTATGCTTTAATGGTAAAGACCGAGCTGACGATGTGAGGCATTTTTTTCAATTCCTAAACAATGGAGAAATAAGGAGTTAATCCATAGTCAACCCCCTCGAGCCAGGAGTTGGAGTTTGTTTTTATTTATAAAAAAACCTTAATCTTAACCAGGGGCAGGGTAGATTTCGATTAATTCAATGGTGCATTCATTTTTCGAGAGAGTTGGTCAATCTAAAAAGGAGGTTCAAGTATATTTCATTCCCTCTCATTCAATATCAAAGATTGAGGAAGCAATGACATTCACAGCTTCTTCCTCAATACATCATTCAAGATCAAGGAAGCGATGAAGATATAGATTCCAATATCTTCTTCCTCAATATCCAAGATCGAGGAGTCAACAAAGATGAAGCTCGCAAGGTCAAGCATGGCAGTCACAATTATCAAAAAAATAAATAAAATTTCAAAAAATAAAAATAAAAATTGGAGAATAATCTTGTGACTGCCATCTCAAGAATAATCTACGTTTGGATCTCGTTTGCGCTTCTCATATACACTTGGATCTTATCTGCACTCATATCTACACTTGAACCTTATCTACGTTCCTCGTCTACGCAACTATGAAAACTCCCTTGGAGATAGAACGCATCTATTTGATTAATTGGATTTTAGGATTGGATAATATCAAGGAGATTGGGGTGGGTTAAATTAAATTTGAGCCTTATATCCATTTATTTCTTAAACCGTGAACCAAGCCACGTTACAACCCTTAAAAGTCCTAACTGAAGCTTGGTTAACTATGAAAGCATACTCGGCATAATTTGGTTAAACTAACTTTTATTGTTTGTTAATGGCTATCCATATCGCTTCTTTGCATCTTCCATCTCTAATCATCCACGTTCTTCGTAAAAACTTCGATTTCAAAACTTGCATGGGCATCACATTGGATTTACTTTTCAAAGGGTAAAACTTTGTTTTCAAACCAATACTTAGCATCAAGGAGATTTTGACATTGGCAAATCGTTACAAGAAGCTTCTAAATAGGGGAAAACATCTAAGAGTTTCTCCTAATCATGGGCAAATCCCAATGATCATAGAAGCATATCACTTGGAGATCCTACGGACTTGGGGCAATCATTCTATGATTTAATCAACTTGGGATGTATCTCAAATCAACGATCAAACATGGGCATACTTTTCTAATCATCAAGGGGTAAATCTTTCAAAACTTGAATATTGGGGCAATTCGTGTCTTAATGGTGGGTCCAAGTTCCGCGTCAACCACGAATACCAACTTTTCAAGATTTGGATACTTGGGGCATTCCATATCAAGTCGATATCACACCATGGTTATCCGTCTATATCTTAGAGATTGAGGGCAGACCTTTTCAACTAACAAATATTGAGGCAGTGCATATTAAATTGGTATTGGATCATGGTGAAATATGAGTTCCTTTTAAGGACATTCCTCAAGACCTTGGAGAATTGGGGGCATACCTTTCAGATTTCAAATGTAGGGGCAGTCACTACGAGGCTCGATCGAAAGAAGTTGATTCAAAATGGGTCGTCATATTCAAATCATTCTAAGAGTCATCTAATCAAGGGCATGGTGTTTTTAAAATTTAAAATAGTGGGGCTAGTCATCTCAACTGCATACCACGATAAAACTACGTCCAAGCTCATATCAAGGCGAATCTCTTCAAATCTCTACCAATTGGGGCAACACATACCGCGAAGAGGAAAATTATCCTCCTACATTCATAATTCCTTGTGAATCACTCTTTCATGCCTGCGATCTTCGAGTTCAAAATGGATATTTGGAAATCATGCTAGCATAACAATCTACCATTGTGTGGCAAGCTTCCTTGTTACGTAATCAATCTGTCTACGCCTGCATTATCGATGACATGTCATTAGGGGCATCGGTTAAAGCATTGGAGTCATCCTAAATCATTTTCATACATTCATTGGGTTGTTGCATTTTGGTGTCAAACTATGCATATCATTTCATTCATATCATGAATTTACGCCTACGAGAATCCAAATCTTATTTGGCGATTCACGAGTGCAATTATTCATTTACATTTCAAATTCTTACGTCCATTGGTGCATATCCAATTCATTCATTACATGCATTGATCAATTGGTCCCCGTTTATCACGTTAGTCTCTTGGCAGTGTTAAATGACTTAATTTACGTCTTTCTTTGTTACGTTAGTCCCCGAGCAGTAACAAACTTTCGTTGTATCACGTTAGTCCCCTGGCAGTGATCAATTGGTCCTCGTTTATCATGTTAGTCCCTTGGCAATGTCAAATGAGTTAATCTACGCCTTACTTGTTACGTTAGTCCCCGAGTAGTAACAAGCTTCCTTTGTATCACGTTAGTCCCTTGGAAGTGATAAAATATGTTAATCTGCGTCTAAGCATCTGCGTCATCTTTAGTTGTGTACTTCCGATATGCGCGCGTTATCCGTATCATTATACTTCCTCGGTGTATCAACTTTTGGCGTGTTAAATTTCGACTGGTGTATTAATTTAATCGGTGTATCAAATTTTGGTGTGTCGACTTTCATTTGGTGTATTAATTCAATTGGTGTATCCACGATTGGTGCACTAGTGTTCCAGTTATCAATTGGTGTGTTAATTTTTAATTGGTGTATTAATTATTGATTGGGGTGTCGACTTTTAAATTATTGATCGGTGTATCAATTATCAATTGGTATATTTTATTTCATGGTTCAAAATATCAAGACAAATCAATATCAGCAAATATAGGGTATTGGAGTGTTGATTAATTCAGAAACCTAATGGTTTAAGTGGAGATAAAATTTCATTTTTATGACTATTGGCGTGAACACATTTTTGTAAATATTTTTGGCATGAACATTTGACACGAGTATCCATTGTTTGGCGTGAATACATTTTTGTAAACATTTTTTGGCGTGGACCTTTTTTTTTGTGTAAATCATCTTTGGTGAGAATCCTTTTTTTGGTAAGAACATTTTGGTGCAAACTTTTTGGTGTGAATAATTTTTGGTGCAGACTTTTCTTTGGTGAGAACATATGGTGTGAACACTTACCAATTTGCATGGCATAATCATCTACAGTGGTTATATCATCAAGTCTTGGTTTGAAACTATACCTTTTATCCTCTAGGTTGTGATAAAGGTAAAAATCCGTGATAATCTACTATGTTAGTCTCTGAGAATTAACAACTATCTTTTGGATTTATCCAACATTGTTTAGTTAGTGCCTTGGCATAAACATAGTTGATGCTCGCGCCGTCTACCCTCTAGGTCGTGGTAGGCACGCAAAATTATAACTATTCACATTAGTCCCCAGGAAATGATATGTTATAATTATCCATATTATCTGATTAGTCCCTTGGTAACGATAATATCAAACTTATCTATCCTCTAGGTTGTGATAGATAAAAAGGAGATCTGCAACGACTTGCTCTCTAGGCTGAAGCAAGTCAATTCTCCGAACTTTCTCCAACTCTATTGATGAATAGAGTTTGGACTCACATTCCTTGCCCTCTAGGTCGTGGTAAGAATGCAAAATATGCGCATATCTATCCTCTAGGTCGTGATAGATAAAAAGGATATTTGCGACGACTTGCTCTCTAGGTTGTAGCAAGTCAATTCTCCGAACTTTCTCCAACTCTATTCATGAATAGAGTTTGGAATCACATTCCTTACCCTCTAGGTCGTGGTAAGAATGTAAAATCTACACATATCTATCCTCTAGGTCGTGATAGATAAACAGGAGATCTGCGGCGACTTGCTCTCTAGGTTGTGGCAAGTCAGTTCTCCAAACTTTCCCCAACTCTATTGATGAATAGAGTTTAGACCCGTATTCCTTACCCTCTAGGTCGCGGTAAGAATGAAAAAGTATGCACTTTCATATTTCTTATCCTCTAGGTCGTGGTAAGAATGCGGAATTGGTGTTAAAACATATCCAGTGGCTATAGGTGATAATCTTATAACTAAGTGGATATGAATCTCGACATGGATAAAATAACTGTGTTATCTATGTATGATTACTGGTCAAATTTTGGGTCTTCCATTATTTAATAACTCTTCGATATGAACGGGCGAGAACTACGCACTCTCCATTCAATCAAAGAGTAATTAAATAGGGGCAACTATCATACCCCAAATTTGACCGCCCATTTTCAAAAGTTCAAACAATTTCAAAGTTGGTTTTTGTTATTGGTTTATCTACATTTTATTTTGGGTTATATTTATTTGTAGTTTGTTTTGCCTGTTTAAAAATATAAAATAGTTTAAATTATTTATATTTATTAAATAAGTAAAGACTTGCTTACCTTTCAAAAGGCTATTCATCTCAATTGAATAGCCTAGCACAGTTGGTAAAGAATGAAAGCTTATAAATACAAAGTCATGAGTTCAAATCTTGCTTGGTGCATTTTTTGGATATCTTTCTATCGTTAGCTTTATTTCTATTTTCCAATTATATTAAAAAATTCCAAAAATAATCATTTTTAATTATTTTATTATTATTTTCGTATTTTTATTTAATTAAATTTTAAAAAATAGTTATTTATTTGATTTTATGCACTTTTTACCAAAATTAAGTGCAAGACTCATAATAAATACCAAAAACATTTCCTTACTTATGTACTTGTTTATTATTGGTCCAAATGTGTCAATTTGTGCCATTCCCACCTTATGATTGGTTAGCTTGATGACCAAGAAGGATTTAATTGGGCAATCAATTTTATTCCTATTTTGGTGACTTAATTGTCTCTATAAATAGTGAGGTATTCTCACAATTTCAGAGAACGATTTTTTCATGCTTTGGCTCTACAAACAAATTTCCCACACTTTGGCTTTTACGTTTTTTAATTGGTTTGTGGTGTTATCCTTTTTTACGATTCCCTTTCTTTTTAAATTCAATTGTTTTTTTTGTTCTTTTCCTGGTTTACAATTATTTGGCCGATGATTCTCGAATGAGGCCTCCCTCCTTTTTAAACTTGTTATTGTTGGTTTTGGTTTTAATTTTGGCCGATGATTCTCAAATGAGGCTTCCCCACGTGATTTTTATAATGGTTGCCCAACTCATCTCTCTGGGTTTGTTGCAAGGTTTTTGTGGTGAATCAAAAACCTTGTTCCTTGTCTCCAACTGGCAAGGATTAACAATAAATCATGATGATTTATGGAAACCTTATTTACACGCTTTATATTTTGGCCGGTGATTAAACATCGATACCGATATGAGGCCTATTTTTAAAACCTAAAGATTAAATGAGTCCCCTTAAATACAAGGGAAGTAAAGGGTGCCTAACACATTCCCTTTGATTAGTTTACCTACTTACCCAGATCTCTGTAGTTTTTAAGGGTTTCCCACTTCCCTTATTATTAGTGGGTGGCGACTCGTTTAAACGTAAATTTTAAAACCAGTTGTCACATGGTGCTATTGAACTACGAAGGAAAAATGGGTCACACTCTAGGGGTGGTCCAGTTGGAATTAACAGTGGGTTCGATTACAAGGTCCATTATGTTCATTGTAATAGCATCTAAGACTAATTACAACATGCTGCTAGGCAGGGAGTGGATACATGGCATAGGTGTTATGCCATCTTCGATGCACCAAAAAGTGTCAATCTGGAGAGAAGATGGGATCATGGAGAACATCGAAGCTGATCAAAGCTACTACATGGCAGAAGTAAACCATGTATATCGAAGGCACTTCGACAGGAACTTGGGTAACATAGGCCCATGTCGTCCAGTAGGAGACTGACCTTATTCTCCTAATGGCAATGCTCTATATTTCTTGAACCTTCACTCAACTTATGGTTTCCAGTGGGATAGAGAAGTCATGTGAGATCAGGATAACATAGAGGGACTACCAGGAATATGGCCAACTAGCTGAGACAACAAAGGTAATAATGTCTGAGACATCTTTCTTCGAAAAGATTTCGGCCTATATGGATGAAAACAAATTCAAAACAGCCTTAGAGGCTGAATTTAGATACATGGCCTTCGAGGCCATCGAAGAATCACAACATGCAATGGGAACTGAAATTCATCCAGAATCAGAAGTTCCAAAAGAACAAGCGCATGAAGAACAAAACCAAAGGCTATATGCAATTTACGACAAAGAGCCTTTAGGATTCGAGAAGGACCCATTAATCAGCACCACAAAAATGTTGGCACAAGATCCTCTCGAAGAAGTTGAATTAGGGGAAGGTGCAAAGAAAAGGCCCACCTATATCAGCAAAAAGTTGGATCCTCAGGTCAAAAGCAAACTCATTCAGATGCTAAAAGAATACAAAGATTGCTTTGCTTGGGATTATGATGAAATTCCTGGATTGGACAAAGAGCTGGTCGAATTGAAACTGCCTATCAAGGATGGCAAAAAGCCCATCAAGCAGACTCTAAGAAGATTTGCGCCATATATCTTGTCAAAGATCAAAGAGGAGATCGAAAGATTCCTTCGATGCAAATTCATAAGGACCACAAGGTACGTACAGTGGATTGCTAATATAGTTTTTGTTATTAAGAAAAATGGTTCCCTTAGGGTCTGCATTGGTTTTCGTGACCTTAATGCTGCCACCCCAAAGGATGAATATCCCATGCATGTGGCAGAAATGTTTGTAGATTCTACAGCAGGATTCGAGTACTTGAGTACGCTTGATGACTACTTAGGATATAATCAAATTTTCATTGCTAAAGAAGATGTACCCAAAACATTCTTTCGATGCCCAGGGGCAATATGCACCTATGAGTGGGTAGTGATGCCTTTTGGTTTAAAAAATGTTGGGGCAACCTATCAAAGAGCAATGAATTACATCTTTCACGATTTCATAGAAACATTTTGAAGCGCAACTTGGGAAATAGAAGAGTCGCCACCGGTATATTTATCTCGAGAAGAGAAAGGGATACTAGGAAAGAACCTGAGAAAAGGGATGACATCAAGGTCATCGCAACAAAGAGATAGGTAAGGGAGTCAGTTACGCAAGGGGAAGGTATTAGCACCCCAAACGTCTGTCGTACTCGACAGGATCCACTCTTGTTGTCTAATCAATGGGTAGGTTTGCTAACTTAAAACTACAAGGGAAATGCATTCAAAGATTCAATTATATACAAAGAAAAATAAAGATTTTATTAGTCCTCTTGCAACGGATTCGACCCGACTGCCTACGTACCATCGTCGTGCAATGACAGATCAAAGAGGTCGTAGTTCTCCTTAAAAGTTTTTGTATGTTATGTGTCTTTTAGTCAGACGAAGTTATATTCGTTTTCCTAGCAGTTAGGGTGTTGCGTTGTACTTGGCGTTACAGCTCGTGGAAGAGACTCATGCGTGGCCACTCGTACGTTAGCGTAAACCCGTTTGCCTAGACTTTAAACATAACAACTTCCTTTTTATGAAAAAAAGGTTTTCAAAAAGTCAAAAGAGCCAAGCGGCAAAAGATTTGGATTTGGTTTGTGTTTTATTCAAAAAGTTAGGTCAAGGATGTGCACCACACTAAAGACTATGACTCAGGGTATTTAGAAGTCAAGGTGGGCACCTTGTATGACTAAATTCCTCAAGTGCTTAAGGCTCGTGGCGTATGAATACACATCAAAGTTATTAGTCAAATTGGATTTGATCCACAAAAAGGTTTTAATCTTTAATGCAAGATGCAAAAGCAAAAGAAAAAGACTAAGGGGAGACTATGCAAAGTAAACTTAGAGTTATCATGCAAAGTTGGCCCTATAGTTGAGTTTAAAAGGGGAAATCTCTACCTAAGTTGGAATGCAAATGATGAACCTAGGGTTAGAGAATAGGGAGACTAAGAGAAACTCTAATGTTATCATGCATGGATTCAATCCTAAGGTCTAATGACTTATAAAGAAGTCAATTCCTTAGGGAGCATGGCATCAAAAGCAATAAGATAGCAAATCATCAATCAAACAAGGAGACAAACACCTCAAGCATGGGACTCAGTCAAGCATAGGATAAACATCAAGTATAGGTTTCAATGCAAACCTCAAAGCATGACCCAAAGTGGTCCAATCAAAGGTGAGACAATCAAGCAATCAAATATGACCCAAAGTGGTCCAATCAAAGGTACAACAATCAAGCAATCAAATATGACCCAAAGTGGTCTAATCAAAGGTGAAGCAATCAATCAATCAAACATGACCCAAAGTGGTCCAATCAAAGGTGAAGCAATCAATCAATCAAAAATGACCCAAAGTGGTCCAATCAAAGGTGAGGCAAAGCATGACTCAAAGTAATCAATCAACATCAATGGTGAGACAATCAAACATCAATCAAACATCAATCAAACATCAATTAAACAATCAATAAAAGAGAAGTAAACACTTCAAGATATGACGAGGTTGGCACAAGATCCAAGTTATAATGAGGAAGTGTTTTAAGTTATGTCACTTAACATGGCAATAACATCCCTTAAACATCAATCCTAAAGTGAATCACAAGTCTTTGAGACTTCATCAACATCATTCAATAAAAACAAAGGAGACTAGCAAGGCTAGTATGCACCACATCACTAAGATCATTTGTGGGCTCAAGAAGGAGACAAGGAATCAAACTCACTTATTGAATTCAAGATACAAAGTATCAAACATCATTAAAAGGATTGGATCCTTGGTCTTTGAGACCTCGCCTCAAACATGGTGCAAACATCAATCAAAACAAACATAAAATGAATGTAGCTCTAAAAGCAACACAAGTTGGATTTAGAAATAATGTACTAATACAAAGTGGCATGAGCACTAAACAAGATTGATATAGCCCTAAGGCAATAGTAAACCCACAACAAAACATCCAATTGAGTTCAATATTATCAAGTGGATATATACTCAAAAGATACTCCAAAATCCAGGTCAAAGTGGACAAGGTGTGCATCAATGAAAGTAAATCAATAAAGAAATTTAGAGACACGTGAAAAGGTCAAGCAAGGTGACTTCATGGTTCTAAAATTATGTCAAAGATGATTCAAATGATAATGACATACAACCTTGGAGGTTTTATCAAAAAGTTTGAAACAAGATTGTTCTTCATGTTTCATTCAATTCAAGTTGATAAAATAAGGCATCAATGTCATACATTGAGGGAATCATTCAATGTGCTTTAAAGAAAATAAAAAGAAAGTATGGCTTTGAGCCCAAATACACAACAACAAATCAAGATTCAAAAGGGAATCAATCAATTGGAAGTGTCCACAACCCATTTGATTGATTCATAACAAAGCAAATTAGGAAGTGTGCACTTCCCTCTTTGTTACAAAGTAAACCAAAAGTAAAAGAAGCATGCTTAGAGAAAGAGATGAAGAGAGATGGCATCATACACATACAAGTCAGTAGCATATGATTTAAAATATCAACTAAACAGTCATCAAAGTATCATACATCAATGGTACAAACACAATTAAAAGCAAATGCCTAAAACTAGGCAAAGGCATGGAAGCATGCACACAATCAAACAAATCTTGCAAACATGTATGTAAAACACAAAGCATGTAATCAAATAGGCATGAAAATTGCTTTAGAAGCAACACAAAACATGAATCAATGAGCAAAGATCAATATACAACTTAAGTTCAAAGAAGAAAGTCTAAGAAGACACAACACAAAATCAAACATCAAATGTAATCCATGCTTTGTAATTCAAGAAAGAATAGACAAAGTTTAAAGCAAATAGGCAAATGGCAAGCACTTGCATGTCATGGACAGTAGCAAACATCAAATATCAATCCATGGATCAAGATTCAAACATCAAAAGCAAATCCAATTAGGTAAAACAATTAGCATGCATCAAAACAAAACAATGTTGCTCCACTTGTGTTCAACTTCAATAAACTTGTGAAGTGAACAATACAAGAATATTAGAGCTTAAGAAGAAGAAGAGAAAATACCTTTGAGGTCAGTAGCAAGAGCTAACTTTCATTCCAAGTAAGGATCACAAGCACAAATGAGGGGATGCATCAAGTACATCTCGTAGTCTTTAGATCACAAGTTAGGCAAAGAAAGTTCAAAACAAAAGATGCAAATTATAGGCCATGAACCAATTAATTCAAGATCATAATTTGATGTGATGATAGATAAGAAGAAATGGAATTTGATTCCAAGAGGGATTGCATAAATGCATCCTAATGTACCTCACACAACATCAAAATCAAATAAAAGCCACAAAGGTAAAGGCATCAAAATAATTATCATCATGCAAGCAAGAAAGGATCAACGAATGAATCCAAAATGATTATGGAATTCCATCAATAACATGATAATTAGATTCACAAGAGGGAGGCCTCACAATGAGTTCATTGGCCAAAGAATTACATGCACCAAAATGTGCAAAACCCTAAATCACCTCCACTTCTCAAAATCAAACAAAAATAGCAACAATGATCAATAAATCAATGCAAAATTAATTCAACATCTTTGAGATGTGTACAAGTCATAATGCAAGTCAATTGATCAAGGAAATTTGAGGAGAGACTTCAATTCAAAACAAAGTTCAAGACTAGTTGGCCAAAATGCCATGCTAGGAGAAGTTTCTTCAATAAATTGGTAAAAATACCAAACAAGCTCAATAAATTCTGTAAAAATGGTTTTTATATCCTCAAAACATCATTGATAAATAAAAAATATTAAAATCATAGCACATTTCATGAGAAATTAGGTTAATCAAATGAAACTTCTTGGAGAAGTTACAAAACCCTAATTATTTGATAATTAATCTCAAGAATTGATCAATCAAGATTAATGATCAAATAATTCAGATAAAATTCACCTAAAACATGATAATATTATATGGATCATAAAAAGTATTTTTCCATATTTTTTAAGTGAAGGAATGGTCAAGCATTAAATTTATTTTAATTAATTAAATGATTGTGCAGTCACCTAATTAATTAAAATAAACTTTTGCACCAAAAGTTCTCAAAAAATTTCTTAGGTCCCAAAATTATTTATAGGACCTATAAACATTATACCAAAAATTTTCTCATGATTTATGGATCAAAGGAAGCATCAAAAGAAAATTCAAGAACACAAAATATGCACAAACTCAATAAATTTCAAAAATGATCCAAAAGTGATCAAACCTCAAAACAAAATTCAGAATCAGTTCAAGCACATCAAATAACATCAAGATGAATTTTCTTGTAATTTTTGGATCAAGAAAACAATAAAATCAAAAATCAAGATCAAACAATCAATTAATCAATTTCCTGATTTTTTAAACCAATAAAAACATTTCCAAAAATTATGAAAACATTATTCAAGGTCATAAATATTATTTTATAGCTTCATGAATTTTTTCATAATTTTTCAATGCTTTTTGATTAAGAAAATAAAATCAGAAAATCAATTAGATTTCAAAAATTCAAAATAACAAAAATATTTGAATTAGCTAACCAAGGGATGACACCTCATCATCCCTAACCTCCAGCCAAACATAAAACATGCGCACAAGCATCGGTTAGGGATGGTTTTCAGATCTTCACAACTTCATCAATTCTCAACCAAATTTAACAAACTAACATGCATTGGAAAGCTGGAACTGCAAGGAATCAAACCAAACAAGAATCAAACCCTAAGATCTATCATAGAGAGATAAATCTGAGCACGAAAATCATGAAAACCAACTGAACTCAAACTTTCAGAAGTTCATATCATGCAACCTATGATCAAAACACATGAAATAATGCTTCAAACAAGTTCAATCAACATCAACAAACATCAATCCATTCTCAATTGCATCAATAAACATGTAGATCTGAGAAATCAAAAATTGAGGAAACTTACTTGAAGCAAATTTGGATACTTCAAGTCCTTCGTCTTCAAGGCGTTTCCAAGCTCCCATTCTCTTCCTCTTGCTTCAGGGATTCCAAATCACCAAGAACTTTGAAGAATAATGAAGAAATGAGAGAGATTCGAGGCAATTTGCAAAGCTTTGAGCTATGGTATGTTGTGAGATCTGAGGTAATTTGTGTGTGTTCTCTTCAAATGAGAGCCTCAACCCTTATATAGAGAGTGTGAGGAGAAGGATAGAATTGGAATTTCAGGCAAATCTTGTTAGAGAAGAGAAGGAGAGAGTTTTTGCTCGTGTGGAGTTTTCACATGGTGTGATGAATTCCTTCGTGCCATTCCTTGCTTCTCACGTGTGGGCTGAGGCAAATGATCTCATAAATGCATTAGTGAAGCAATTAGATCTTAATCTCCTTCCATAAATAAGTGTCGGTGATTAGGCATTTTCATGCCACTTTTGCAAAACCACATATTTTGCCTTGTACTTGCCCATGTTCAGCTTATCTCTTGGCATTGTAGGCCTCCATACATCACAAATATCTTGTAGGCCAAGTTTGAAGTGAAAAGAATGAGTGAATAAGGAAATATTGAGAATTGGTCATAGCGTGCATGCTTGAAACTTCAATAAAATGGCCCAAAATTGATTTCTTCGAAACTCTCTCATCCCTTGGATTTTTTGAGCATGTGAATACTTTTTAGAAAGCTATTGGAATGATCTTCAAGGTCATGCCTTTTTCCCTAAAAAATTGGTTCAAAAGGTCACTCAAAAATGCTTGAGAAAATTGGTCATTTTTGAAAATGACCTATAATTTTTCAACTTTTCAACCTCGTAACTTCTTGCTCTTTTTGAATTTGCCTATGAGACCAATGCCACTTGAAAGATGATTTTCTTAGCTTTCCAAGATTATATCACATGAATTTTTCTGATTAAGCATGAGTATTTGATGAATTTTTGAAGTTAGGATATCAAATGGCCAAAAATAGTAACTTTCAAGTTACTTCATGAACAAGTTTCATTTCAAACCCTATCAACCTTGATTCAATGATCAAAATGGACTTCAAATATGAAAAGAGGATGTTTGACTTGGTGGTTGACCAAAGATTCATCTGGTCAACCCTTGACTTTGACTGATTTGGTCAAAATGACCAAATTGCCCCTCTGATTCAATTGATTCAATTCCACTTCAAATTGATGGAAAATCTCTTGGCCTTATGATCATGTAAACATATGAAGACCATGTGAAAAGTTGTGGCTCAAAGCTCCTTCAAAATCATGCCCAAAATCAAAACCCTAGTTTTGGTCCCTCTGTGTAAGAGATGGTTGATCAAGCTTCAATCTTTCAAATCCTCAACAATTCTTTAGTAAATTCTTATTCAATGATGTTCCAAACAATATTGGGATGATGTTGCCTCAAAATCATGGCTTTCTTTCCCTTCAAATGCCTCAAATACTCAAAGTCGACACAAAACCCTAATTGTAAGTAGATGAGTCCTCAACTTCAATCATCATTGCAACTTCAACTTGTGTTGAATAAATGGACAATTTGACATGTATTGGATCATATAAAGTCTTGTGAATTGAATTATTCTCTTGGAGAGACTTACTTCTTGCTCAATGCCTCAATGCTTCAAACTTCAATCAAAGGCATTGATGAACAAAACCCTAACACCTTGTTTTCATGCATTGTGCATGCAAATGCTTATGCTAAGATCAAGAAGATTTAAAAAACACTTTGAAAATGAAGAGTGTAAATTTTGGAGTACAACATCTGCCCCTATTCAATTTACTTAAACCTGAAGTTGAGAAAAAGCACGAGCTTTGGTGTCAACTAAGTATAAGGGAATTGAATACAAAATGAACCTGAAAAATTTACACTCTGGAATGCAGCTGTCGCGGTGAAAATCGGATAAATCATGCGAATGGGAATAAGAAGTCAAAGACTTCCTACTCTCACGATGATTTCATTTTCCGTGGTACTTTTGTTTTGTAAAAGGTTACCGCCGAACTTTATTGTTTCCAAAAACAGGTTTAGGAAAAGGGAAAAAGTTACATAAACCCTATGTTGTACGCAAAGTGCGTACGAGAGATTCTTAAGGTTCGGGGATTGGTTATATACAGGGAAGGTATTAGCACCATATATATCTATAGTAATCTATAGGAACTCTTATCTATTTTCTTGGCTTTCTATTCGTTTGATGGATGGATATAACTAAGGCATATATATATATATATATATATATATATATATATATATATTATTATGCTCACAAAGATTTTTGCAATCCTCTACATACATATCCACTATTTGGAATTAGAGCAATTGTAGCTCGGATCTAATGGGTACCTATGGTTACAAAGGGTTTTTAATTGAAAAAGTTATACTCGCCAAGGATAAGACCTCGTGCCTACGTATTCTTAAAAGGATGTTGAGAAAATCAGAGTAATCGTAGTTCCCACATATGATGCTTGTGGAAGCAAAAGAGACAATGGTAATTGTCATCTAAATGAAAAGTGTATTTCATCTATTTCATTACAATCATTGTGATGTGTAAGTGATTTGATCTTTCATTATAAGAAATGGGTGTTTTTGGCTTGAGTGTACAAGCATACCACTTATAGTTCTTATATTTATAAGATGTTTAAAATGTTTAAAATCTTTTTATTATAAGAAATGGATAATGATCTTGAGTGTTCAAGTGTGCCACTTATAGTTCTTAATAATAAGAAAGATGTTTTTGATAAAAGTTGTGATTTGTGAAATGATTGATTGTAATGCTATAGAGGAAATACTCCTTCCATAGAGATGAATCATGTCAACATCTCTAAGGGAGACTAAATTTATTTTGTTCTATCCTAGGGGGATGCTTATAAGAAGCCCTTTTGGGTCCTTGTATTGTTAGCCCAAGAGGAGGCATTTCTCGGGTCATCCCGGGTCCTTGTGATTTTGAAAGCTCAAGAGGAAGCTTGTTTTGCTAGGAATTTAATCCATTGTAGTTAGAAGCCCAAGAGTAAGCTTATGTATGGCTGGCTTTGGCTCTAAGAACAGATTTCATCGGGAAATCATTGCTCTTGTGTTTTAAGAACAGGTTTCACCGGGAAACCATTGTTCTTGTGTTCTAATCTAAACTAAGGATTTTCTTTGTATGAAGCCCAATAGGAGGCTAACTCAACAGGGGAGTTCTTTTGTACAAAGCCCAAGAGAAGGCATTGGGGAACCTAGTGTTGTACTAAGTTGTAAATAATAAATACAAGCATGTATATACAAGTATTCATTTAGCAGATATGGGAAGTTGTGAAATAAAGACAAGTTTGAAGGTGTCAGGAAACTTACCTGTGCTTGCCCAACAAACTTTAATTTCTTTATGCAAACATGATTGGGACTTATACTTGGAGTGAGGCCCAAAGTAACTTGGTTACAAGTGTTGATTGGTAATTACAAACAAGTTTATTGAAAGTAAAATTGATTCAAAGTTTTGTACAAAAAACTAAGGAAAAGGGATGGGGCTTACACCTTAAGGGATGCCCATGATCAATTTGAAATTAGGGTTTCAGAAATTGTTGAAAAGAAAGACCTAATGGTTTTCAAAGAGAGTTGATCATGGTTTTGTAGGTGCAAGATAAAGTGTTTATCTTATGGTTTTGAAAATCATGATTCAAGTTATGAATCAAGTTTGTTTGAATATGAAAAGAAGTTTTCATTTACATGGTTTTGAAAAAGGAATGTGACTTACAACTGTAAGAGATGCCCAAAGTTGAATGTTCACTGTTTAAAACAAAGTTTGTTTGTTTTGCTAATGAAGCAAAGTGAAATATTGCATCATTTGTTTGTTTAAAACAAAGAAAAGATTTTGATTATTAAGGAAAAACCTTCAGAAAAAATATTCATCACACAACAATCATCATACAAAAGAAAACCTTCATCTTCCTTAATCCCCATATAAAATATACTCCCTCCGATCTTTTTTATAAGAGAAAGGAGGGAGTATATTACCAAAAAATAAACACGTGGAATGTAATATTTTCCTAGCCTAATCTTAATAATAATTTCTTTTACTAATCCGACTTTGAAACTTTTTTTTATAAAAAAAAAATCTAAAATTTAACTTTAAGTCATGATTAACATAAATAATAAAATGTGGTAACTTTTTTTATTAAGTCAAATAAAAAAACTCTTTTAATTTAAATTTATGATTAATTCTCTTAGATTTTTTGTTAATAGTTTTTTTTAATTAATTAATCACATTAATTTTTAAAATTATGTAATTTGTTAATCTTTTAATTATAAGATTTTTCTTAACAAAATACTTAAATTTATTAATAACCTTGCTATTTAATTTCTAAAAGATGTGTTTGTCTATTCATGCTATGCGACTTATATATGTGCTATTTATCATGTCATATTTACATGCTTATTAATTTCTAAATACTCGATTTATTTGATATATGATTTCTCTTTAATATTATTGCTTTTTTTCGTTTAAAATCCAAAGGGATTCAATATCTTTTATATTATGATTATTAGAGATATTGTAAGTTAGGGAATAAACGCAAAACCCTAGTCTTTAGTTTTCCAAACGTAGTTTAAATACGAATCATCTAGGAATATAATCCCATGCATTCCCTATTTAAGATCGATATTGAGAATTTCTTCGATTAAACATTCACTCGCTTGTTGGTATAATATGCCTAAGTTAGAGTTTATATTTAGTCGTGGAAATCATCTATCGTTTTAAAAAAAGGGAATCATGAAATTATAATCATACATGATGAAGTATTTTTTACTAAAGTCATTTTTTCTAAAAATAATTTTCACCCCTTTAAGCCAAAACAAATAAACAACTTTCAAACACAAATTTTACAAGAGGATCCCATAGAGTACTATGGATAATTAGGGTGCTAGTACCTTCCCTAATTATAATCAACCCCGAACCAAAAGATCTCTGAATTTTTTCAAAAGTTTTATTTCAAAAAAAAAACTTTAACTAGGGTTTTATTTCGTTCTTTTCCCGATTCCTTTTGGATAAAATAAAGCGCGGTGGCGACTCTAAAATATTGTGAATTTAAACAATTAATGTTTATATTCACGATTTCCCCCGCTACATTTGTATTATGAAAAAACATGATACAGAAAATGACGACTCTGCTGGGGATTTATCCTTAGAGGGTTAATCCTAACTTGTGTATTTGTGTTCATTTGTTTATTTGTATGTATTTTTTGTATATGTGTTTATTTCATATTGTTTATTTGTCTTGTTTATTTGGGGTTTACTTGTGGGATTCAAATTGATGGATAAAAATCCTGTACCCGGATTTAAGAAAAATTAAGATAGGATTGTGGTATAATCATGTGACATGTCTAGAGTTACTTTAGAGCATGATGCACATGGTAATCGCGCTTAGTGGAGGCCTCCTTGGGGTAATACTTGTCGTTACGAGTAATTGTAATGGCTTTATTACTTTCAACCTGAGAGTCCGCGAAGCTAAGAACCGTAGAACCTTTAACCCAACTTAAGCCGTTTTAGGGTAGTGCGGAAACTATTCAAGAGTAAATTTTGGGATAGATGTCACGCGAGACTACAGTCAGACGAGATTCTCTTGAGAATATTATTATCACTCACGAGTAATTGTGTAGGCCGATAATATCCGATGGAGGATTAACGAATCTGAATACTTTTAGAACCTTGTTCAACAGGTGGAATTAACCATAGTACGTACCTTGTGGGTGGGCTTTACCTTTAACTCCATGCATGTTATCCTAACCTTGAACCTTTATGTGTTTTATTTGTGTTGTTATGTGTGTCTTTGTTTGTGTCTGTTGCATAATCATACACATTCATACGCATCCTTGAAACTTATTTTTGCTTCACAAGGAACTCAAAGGTCTTTCTTTGTAAACATCATAGGAATCATGTCGGATCTAGAGAAGAGGAACACGAAGAAGTATAGTTTCATAGCCCCCCGTGGATTGGAGGAGTTGAGGAAATTGTCATCTTCAATTTCTAATCATGAAGACTTTCGACGCTGTCATGGAAGACTTTTGACAATTTTGGGTACTGAAGCTAGGAAAGGAATACTCGAGACTTTGAAACAGTTTTATGATCCCCTTTATCATTGCTTCACATTTCTAGATTATCAACTGGTTCCTACTTTGGAGGAGTATTCGTTTTTGATGGGGTAGCCAGTGACAAATGAGAAACCTTTCAGTGGTTTAGAAGAAATTTCTGATCCACCGGTTATTGCTAGAGCACTCCATTTGAAGACTTCTGAAGTGAAAAACAACTTGACCTACAAAGGGGATATTCAAGGGTTCGAATTTGCCTTCTTGATGAAGAAAGCTTCTGAATTTTCCAAAGAAAAGAGTGAAGTTGCTTTTGAACCATCCTTGCATTACTCATTTATGGGATAATGCTTTTTCCTAATTTTGAATATTTTGTGGATGTTAATGCTATTCGTATCTTCTTGATTGGGAACCCGATGCCTACTTTACTTGGAGACACTTACCATTCAATTCATCATAGGGTCAAGAAAGGAAAGGGTATTATCGTTTGTTGTGCACCTCTGCTTTACAAATGGTTCAACTTGCACTTACCAAAGTCTCAGCTGTTTCAAGACAATCCAAACAACTGCAATTGGTCCCGATTGTTAATGGCTCTTACTCAAAAGGATATGGATTGGTATAGGTCAATTTATGACACTGGTGTGATTATTGATAGTTGTGGGGAGTTCTCCAATGTACCTCTTCTTGGTACACGAGGGGGGATTAGTTACAATCCTTTGCTTGCTAGGCGTCAGTTTGGATACCCTATGGAGGATAAACCCCCCAACATTTGTTTGGAAGGTTTCTTTTATCTTAATGAAGAAGGAGGGAATGAAGAATTGAGGGATAAAATAATAAATGCTTGGGGTAAGATTCAAAGGATGACCAAGGATCGACTAGGAAAGAGGAATTATGTTGCTTTTGCGCCCTACACTGAATGGGTTCGTGCTCATGCTAAAATTATAAAGATGCCTTATAAGTATGAGGAGCCTTTGTTTAAGGAAGTGGTTAAGACGTCTATTATTCCCATTGAAGACAGAGAGGAGTACCAAGAAACTTTGGCTAGAGTTACCTTGGAAAGAGATACTTGGGAGAAGAAACATTTTGCTTGTGAGGTTGAAAACTTGAAGTTGAAGAAAGATATGAAGCAAAAGGATGATATGTTGTTTCTACAAGATGGGTGGCTCATTGAGAAAGACGAATAACTTCAACGAAGGAATGAGAAGCTCAAGCAAGTTGTCTCTGAGAAGAAGAGGAAGATGGAAGGTTCTACAAGTACTGCTCCTGCTGCTTGGAAGAAGATCATAGAACAGATGAAGACCGAGAAGATCAAGATGGAAGCTCGCTATGAAGAGGAGATTTTAAAGCTCAAGTTGCAGTTGGCGTTTGATTCTTCCGACGATGCCAGTCCATAGGGGGCTTATGATTTAGTTTATTTTCCTTGTTTTTTATCTTTTCTTGAAGAAAATGTATCTCAAACTATTGTAATCAATGCTTATTAATGAAATGAGATATTTTGTTTTGTTATTTCTGTTTTTCAAGTATTGTTAATATATGATATTTAAGATTTAAAGCGACTTGTTGAGTTCCTTGGAAGTTTCAAATCCTTTTTATATAACATTGCATACATCTCATCTGTTTTCGAGTCTTTTTTTCAAAACCTTATTTCTTTTCTTTCTCTAGTCAATCGTCAAGCTATCTCATTCGTACAATACTCGGGCTAGTCACCAAAGAAGGATGGATCTACTTTTGCAAGAAAATCATGAGCTCCGCGAAGAGTTGACCTCACTCCGATTTGGGATGGAACAACTAACTGCACTAGTGGAAAGCTTGGTGGCTGCGCAGGATCAGCCACCGCCTACTCCACCTCCTCATGTTACTCAACCTGTGGTTTCTGAAGTTGTTACCGCTACCGTTGCTGAAGCTCAAGTGAATCTTCCGCCTCCTCATGTATCTGGGGAATTTCCATGGTCCTTTTATACACCTGAAGGCTACCACACCGTTGGGGAGACTCCCATGGTTCAACCACCTATGATATTTGTTTCTCCGTCTGTGATAACTATGACTCCGCCTGTGGTCCATACCGTCCCATATGGTAATAGACCCGCTTATTATGTTGATACTGCTGAAAATCTAGGTGCTTTTAGGGGAATGGGAGATCTCTAAGAGAAACTTTTGGAAGTACAAAGAGAATTGCAAGCTCTTAGAGGACAAGAAGTGTTTGGGAAGAATGCTTATGATATGTGTCTTGTTCCAAATGTGAAGGTGCCAAACAAATTTAGGGTACCAGATTTTGAGAAGTATAAAGGTGATTCTTGCCCGCATAGCCATCTGACTATGTATGCGAGAAAAATGTCCACTCAAACTGATAACCAACAGTTGCTAATCCACTATTTCCAAGAAAGTCTGACCGGTGCGGCCTTGAAATGGTATATGAGTCTGGATAGTGCATCAATTCGCACCTTCATTGATTTGTGTAAGCCTTTTGTGCGACAATATAACTACAATGTGGAGATGGCTCCAGACAGAGATCAGCTTCGTTCCATGACACAAAGGGACAAAGAGACGTTCAAGGAGTATGCCCAAAGGTGGCGAGAAGTTGCTGCCCAGATCAATCATCCTCTGCCTGAAAAGGAGATGACAGAGATATTTTTGAAGACCTTGAGTACCTTCTACTATGAAAGAATGATTGTGAGTGCACCCACTGACTTTACTGAGATGGTGAACATGGGAATGCGACTCGAAGAAGGAGTACGTGAAGGACGTTTGACAAGAGAAATTGGCCAATCCAGTGGCGTTAAGAAGTTTGGAGGAAGTTTCCCGAAGAAGAAAGAACAAGAAGTAAGTGTTGTCCAACATGGATCACCAAGAAGGATAATTCCTTACTGACATCATCATGTTGTTGCAGTTTCCCAAAATCCTGCACCTATGAATCTTGTATATCCACAACAATGTCAACAGCCTCGACAAGAGGCTTTTCAAGAATTCAACAATCATAACCGTATGCTAAGGAGGACATAGTTTGATCCAATTATAATGACATATGCTGAATTATTTCTGTCCTTGATTCATAGAAAGCTTATCACAACAAAACCGGCTCCGATCTCGCCAAATACAAATTCACCTTGGTATAAGCCTGATCAATTTTGTGCTTATCATTCAGGGGCACCTGGCCATAGTATTGAAAACTGTTTTGGACTCAAATCAGATGTTGAGAAGTTGGTGAAGCCGGAACTCTTAAATTTCACAGATGTCAATCCGAATGTTCAAGCTAACCCTTTGCCCAATCATGGGGCAGCTTCAGTAAATATGGTGTATGGTTGTCCTGAAAGGTACGAAATTTTCGACATACGTTGGATTAGAGGTTCTTTGGTTAGAATGCACAAAATCCTGTGTTTGTTGGCCTTTTGTGAGCATGATCATGCTGCCTGTGCAATTTGTTCCAGATATCCTCGAGGTTGTCCCATTGTCAGAACTGATATTCAACGTTTGCTAGATGAGCGAAAAATCTATGTCTCTTATACAAGGAATGAAGATAATGATGTGAATGTTGTGGTTCAACAATTTAATACTCCATAACCTTTGAATATCACTTATGACAGTCGAAGAATTGTCATTTCCCCTTTGACTATCTATTTGCCTGGGCCGGTTCCATATAGTTCTGATAGAGCTATACCTTACAAGTATCAAGCCACTATGATCGAGAATGGAAAAGAAGTTCCATTGATTCCTATGCCTGTTGTTGATAATGTTACTGGTGCAAGTGGAGTTACAAGGAGTGGTCGAGTGTTCTCGGCAACGCCTCCAAAGAGGACAAATCCTCAGTCTGGAAAGCAAGTGCAACAAGAGAGTCCAGTTGTGAATGGCAAACCAAATTTTTCTGTGGGACAATCTAGTGGGAATGAAGTTAATGATGAAGATGATGCGATTTTGAAGCTGATTAAGAGGAGCGAATACAAGATTATTGACCAGTTGTTGCAGACACCATCTAAGATCTCTGTGCTTGCCTTGCTCGTGAATTCCAAAGCTCATAAAGAAACTCTGATGAAGGTGTTGGACAAAGCATTCGTGGACCATGATGTGACTATTGATAGATTCAGTGGTATTGTGAACAACATAACTTCATGCAATTATTTGGGATTTTCAGATGAAGAGTTTCCTGCGATAGGAAGTGAACACAATTTGGCCTTACACATCTCGATGGATTGTCAAGATGTTGCTCTCTCCAATGTATTGGTGGACAATGGCTCATCCTTCAATGTTATGCCTAAATCGACGTTATCCAAACTTTCATATCAAGATGCTCCTATGAGGAGAAGTGGACTTTTGGTCAAGGCTTTTGATGGTTCTAGGAGGACGGTAATAGGAGAGGTGGACCTTCCTATGACGATTGGCCCACATACTTTCATGATCACTTTCCAGGTGATGGATATTCCGGCTTCGTATAGTTTCCTGTTGGGTCGTCCGTGGATCCATAAGGCAAAAGCAGTGACCTCTACTCTACATCAGAAGTTGAAATTCAGGCAAGATGGAAAAGTTGTTGTGATTGATGGAGAGGAAGCATTTGTGGTGAGCCATTTGACATCATTCCCTTGTTGACACTGTTGTTCAAGAGAAAACTTCTATTTCTTCCTTGAAGGATGCACAACAAGTGATACAAGACGGTTCAGCTGTTGGTTGGGGCCAAATTTTGAGTTTACCAGAAAACAAGTCCAGAAAAGGTCTCGGTTTCTCCCCGGTGTCTGTCAAAGCTACGAAGAAGGGTGTGGCTATACGTCCAATACATGATACTTTCTGCAGTTGAGGTTTTATCCATCCAACTCCGCCAGAATTCGATGCGATTGTTGAAGATGATGCTGAAGACGACTTCCCAAATTTTGTGACACCTAGAAGAGTTGTTCAGAATTGGAGGATTATTGACGCTCCTTTTGCGATTCATATTTCAAAGTAATATTTTGTTGTCATTTTAGAAAACCTTTCGTTATGCCCAAGGCGAAAGAGTACTTGTGTTAGGGCTAATTTTAATAATTCTCTCTCTCGCTCTGCCCAAGGCGAAGATGAGCGTTTGTTCAGGCTTTTATAATTAAATCATCAATAAAGTGACAGTTTGTTTCTATATTATTTGTCTATTTTCTGCTTTTCTAAAAAAATGGTATTTTTGAAAATGAAAATAATTACTTTTAATTTGCACGTATTTTCACATATTTGTTTCTAAAATCAAGCATAAAATCGCATGTGCAGATTAATTCGTAAACCCATTGAAACATGTGACCCTTTGCCTCCTCCAAACTTTGAATACCCTGTGTATGCAGCTGAGGAAGATGAATTGGATGAGATTCCTGATGAGTTTGAGCACGAAAGAGAAAGTATTCAACCTCACAAAGAGCCAGTAGAAACAATCAACTTGGGTTCCGAAGATGACAAGAAGGAAGTCAAGATTAGGGCATTGCTCGACTCAGATGTTAAGAAGAGGATTGTGGAGCTTCTTAAAGAATATGTGGATGTATTTGCTTGGTCCTATCAAGATATGCCAGGTTTGGATTCAGATATTGTGGAGCATCGACTACCGTTGAAGCCAGAATGCCCACCAGTCAAGCAGAAGTTGAGGAGGACTCATCCAGATATGGCCAATAAGATCAAAGAAGAAGTTAAGAAACAGATTGATGCTGGTTTCCTTGTCACGTCAGAATATCCTCAATGGTTAGCTAATATAGTATCGGTTCCTAAGAAAGATGGCAAAGTCAGAATGTGTGTCGACTATCGAGATTTGAACAAAGCTAGTCCGAAAGATGATTTCCCGTTACCACACATTGATATGCTAGTAGATAGTACCGCCAAATTCAATGTTTTCTCTTTTATGGATGGTTTCTTCTGTTACAATCAGATTAAGATGGCACCCGAAGATATGGAAAAGACGTCATTCATTACCCCATGGGGAACGTTTTGCTACAGAGTGATGCCTTTCGGTTTGAGGAACGCGGGAGCTACTTATCAGCGAGCCATGACTACTCTTTTCCATGATATGATGCATAAAGAGATAGAAGTTTACATGGATGAAATGATTGCCAAGTCAAGAACTGAAGAAGAACATGTCGAATACCTGCTGAAATTGTTTCAACGATTGAGAAAGTACAAGTTGCGCCTGAATCCTAACAAATGTACTTTTGGTGTCCGGTCAGGAAAGCTTTTGGGTTTCATTGTCAGTCAACGAGGCATTGAGGTGGATCCTGATAAAGTTAAAGCCATTCAAGAGATTCATGTGCCCAAGAGAGAAAAGTAAGTAAGAGGTTTCCTTGGACGATTGAATTACATCTCCAGATTCATTTCCCACATGACTGCCACGTGTGGACCAATTTTTAAGCTGCTTCATAAAGATCGAGGTTGTGTATGGATGGAAGATTGTCAGAAAGCATTCGATGACATCAAAGAGTACTTACTCGAGCCTCCTATTCTGATTCCTCTAGTAGAAGGGAGACCTCTGATCATGTACTTGACTGTGCTAGAAGAATCGATGGGTTGTGTACTCGGTCAACAAGATGAAACAGGAAGAAAAGAACATGCCATATACTATTTGAGTAAGAAGTTCACCGACTGTGAATCTCGGTATTCCATGCTTGAAAAGACTTGTTGTGCTCTAGCATGGGCTGCCAAGCGTCTTCGCCAGTATATGATTAATCTCACCACTTGGTTGATATCTAAAATGGATCCAATCAAGTATATCTTTGAGAAGCCCGCCCTGTCTGGAAGAATTGCCCGTTGGCAGATGTTGTTGTCATAATACACTATCGAGTACCGCACTCAAAAAGCAATCAAAGGAAGTGTCTTAGCTGATCATTTGGCACACCAACCAATTGATGATTATCAATCTGTCAAGTTTGATTTTCCTGATGAAGAATTTTTGTTTTTGAAAGCCAAGGATTGTGAAGAGCAGTTGCCTAAAGAGGGTCCCGATCCTCAATCTCAATGGAGTTTAATGTTTGATGGAGCCGTCAATGTCTATGGTAGAGGAATTGGGGCACTTATTATCACTCCTGAGGGTACTCACATACCTTTTTATGCAAGGTTGATGTTTGAATGCACGAATAATATGGCAGAATATGAAGCTTGCATCATGGGTATTGAAGAAGCTATCGATCTCAGAATCAAGATCCTTGACATATATGGAGACTCAACACTTGTGATCAATCAGATTAAAGGAGAGTGGGAGACTCGTAATGAAAGTTTAATTCCTTATAGAGATTATGCAAGAAGGTTGTTGACTTTCTTCAACAAAGTAGAATTGCATCATATACCCCGCGCCGAGAATCAAATGGGAGACGCTTTGGCTACTCTGGCTTCCATGTTCAAGATAAATCATTGGAATGATGTACCGTTGATTAGTGTCACTCGCCTTGAAAGGCCCGCTCATGTGTTTGCTGTCGAAGAAATTCCAGATGATAAACCTTGGTTCCATGATATTAAGGTTTACATACAGACTCAAGAGTACCCACTTGGGGCATCCAATAAAGATAAGAAGATTCTGAGAAGATTGGACGATAATTTCTTTCTGAATGGAGATGTGTTGTATAAGAGAAACTTTGATTTAGTTCTGCTCAGATGTGTGGAAAAGACTGAAGCAGACATGTTGATGCAAGAGATTCATGAAGGTTCCTTTGGCACCCACGCCAATGGACATGCAATGGCTAAGAAGATTTTAAGAGCGAGTTATTATTGGTTGACTTTGGAATCTGATTGTTTCAAGTTCGCAAGAAAGTGCCACAAATGTCAAATTCATGCTGATAAGATTCATGTACCTCCGACTCTCCTCAATGTTATGTCTTCACCATGGCCTTTATCTATGTGATGCATTGACATGATTGGAGAAATCAAACCAAAAGCTTCTAATGGTCATCAATTTATCCTTGTGGCTATTGATTATTTCACCAAGTGGGTTGAAGCAGCATCATATGCCAATGTGACTAAGCAAGTGGTGGTCAAGTTCATAAAGAATCAGATTATTTGTCGATATGGTGTTCCAAGCAAGATTATTACTGATAATGGGACAAATTGGAACAACAATTTGGTGAAGAAATTGTGTGATGATTTCAAGATAGAACATCATAATTCCTCTCCTTACAGACCGAAGATGAATGGGGCAGTTGAAGCTGCAAACAAGAATATCAAGAAGATCGTCCAGAAGATGGTAGTAACCTACAAAGACTGGCATGAGATGCTCCTGTTTGCTTTGCATGGGTATCGTACTTCAATTCGCACGTCGACAGGGGCAACCCCTTTTTCTTTAGTGTATGGCATGGAAGCAGTACTCCCTGTAGAAGTGGAAATTCCCTCCATGAGAGTGATAATGGAGACTGAGTTATCCGAAGCAGAATGGTGTCAAAACAAATATGATCAGCTGAATTTGATTGAAGAAAAGAGATTAACGGCCTTGTGTCATGGCCAGTTATATCAAAAGAGGATGAAGCATGCATTTGATAAGAAAGTGCGACCTAGAGAGTTTCGTGAAGGTGATCCTGTACTCAAGAAGATTTTCTCTTTCAAACCTGATTCTAGGGGCAAGTGGGCTCCCAATTATGAAGGACCGTATGTCGTCAAATGTGCCTTCTCCGGTGGTGCGATGATTCTTACCAACATGGATGGAGAAGACCTCCCTCGTCCTGTCAATGTTGACGCGATGAAAAAGTATTACGCCTAGAAAGTGGCGAGCAATTCAAGACGATCTGAAGGATTTTTCAAGTCTGTTTTCAGAAATCTCGACGTACACTCGGAATTCAAAGTTGTTAGGAGAAAGTAGTCATTTTTGTTCAATGTAGCATTTTCCCTTATTACCATTTGTTTCAAAAAAGCTTTGTAATTTTTCGACTACTTTTCCGTCTAATGAAATATGAGCTTTCTATTTACTTTGCCTGTGTTTTTTATTTCGACTATTTTACAAGGTTATTTTATAATATTTCTAAAATAAATTTTCAAAAAATAAAGGATATATTTCTAAAAATTATAATGACAACAAAATATTTACTTTTGATTTAAGATCACGAAAAGAGTTTTCAATGATCACTCCGAGGATGATTAGGGTTCAAGACATAAATTTGGGAAGCCTCATAAGCACTTGTTCATGCGAAAATTTATCTGTTAGTTAATCAAAATATCGAAGAAGAAGCCCTACATTAAGTTTTGATCTCATGATTGATTTTGGACGATGTGGCTAGTCGAGTATCAAGTCCCTTCAGTCGTTTTTACTTCGCTTGTGACGTCTGTTTTGTCAGCATGTACATAACATTTGTTTTCATACCGCGTCATTTCACATTGCATTGATCCCCTCAGTGTTTGTCTTATGTCTCCCCAATTAGAGCATTGCCTTTAAGCATAAAATGTACATCATTTTCACAAATCCCCACTGAGTTCATCTCTCGTGAGAGGTCTTTGTTTCAGCTTTCTTTCCATCATGGAATAGAAAATTTGAGTCGAGTTAATTCCTCACTCGTTAAGTCTTTATTTGACTCTTTCTTTTCAGTTCGACCCTGAATCGAATTTTGCACCAGATATTATCCTCTTGAGATTTTCCAATGTTATGGAATCTAGAGCGCTTATACCTTTGATTTGTAAGCCTTGGTCTTTTGAACACACTTCAAATTCAACTTTGTTAAGCTATTAAACCTAAATGACGTATCTTTTTAGGTTATTTGACCTAAATACACCTCTCTACATTTCGCTCTAGGTTGTTGAACCTACTTTTTACTTCGACTGAAGATTCTTAATTAAACTATTCCTCAGCAAATGGCAGTCATTCGAAGGAGACAACTTGTATGATATTTCTTTTCCGGTATGAGTTCGGATATCTCTTTCCCGGCATGAGTTCGGATGTTTCTTTCCCGGCATGAGTTCAAATATTTCTTTTCCGGCATGAGTTCGGATGTTTCTTTTCCGGCATGAGTTCGGATATTTCTATTCCGGCATGAGTTCGGATATTTCTTTTCTAACATGAGTTCGGATGTTTCTTTTCCGGCATGAGCTCAGATATTTCTTTTCCGACATGAGTTCGGATATTTCTTTCCCCAGCTTAATTCAGATCTTTTCCCCAGTTGAAGTCTTTCTGTTCTTTGACTTGGATATCACTTTGTTGATATTTTTCTTTCCTTTTGGTCCTTTTGTGGATTTTCTCTACAGTTTTATTCTCCGTTCTCCGCTTGGATGTTTCTAGCAGTTTGATTTATCTTTTGTGGCTTTGTTTCAAGTCTCGCATTCCTAGCATAGGATTAGCATTTTACGATATCTTAGTCAAAAATAGTGTATTTTGTATTTAAGTATCTCCAATCTCGTCGAAAAAGATTTCGATCTTTTATCTCCGAATAGGAGAAACTTAAATAGGGGCATCTGTCATACCCCATTTTTTGACCTAAGATCTCGCATTGCATTCGCATCATCTGCATATTTTTTGTTCGATGTTTATTTTACTGTTTTTTTTAGTCAAATTTCGCGAATTCATATTTTCTCTAAAGTTTCAATTATTTCGTGTATTTTCTTTTGCATATAAATCTCCACGACGCCAATCAAATTTTTCTTTACCAGTCGAAGAATAATTATATTTGAAAGCCACAGAAAAATCTATAACGTTAGAAGCGGATTTAAATTCTCGTTAAATTTGTATTTTCTGTTTATTTTAAAATTGATATCTTAATTTCTTATTTAAAATTTAATTTTGAGTAGTGTCACTTTAATTTTATATTTCTATTCAGATATCTAAAAGAATTTGATCTTTAACTTAAAGTCTCAAAAAATAATTATATTTAGTACTTCTTTTTTATTTAAATTGTGTTTAGTTCATGTTCTTTTAAATATAAAATTTGCTTTTAGTTTTTTTTATTTAAGATAAAATCTCAAAAGTTGTTTGTTTTAGTGATCTTTATTTTTATTTTTTTAAAAAAACATGTTCTTTTCAAAAAATATCATGGTTTCTAATTAAGGGTTTAGTAAAAATATATTAAAGTTTAATTTTTATTCTATGATTGCATTGTTGTTTCTAAAAAAAACTATTAAGTTAATTTATTTTATTATATTGTTTTTAAGTTATTTGGTTTATTTTAAAATAAATTTTTAATTCAATTTAGTTATTAAATTAGTTTATTGTTATTAAATTAAAACTTTGTTTTATTTTATGATTTATTATTATTATTATTATTATTAAAAAAAAACTAAAACTAAACAGATTCACCCTTCTCCTTCAAATCGAAACCACCGCAACCTACCGTCCGTCCAAACTTACCATCCGTACGTCCAAACCCGCCGCCCTACCTGCAACCATCATCACCCCTTCCGCCCAAACCCTTCAAGCTTCATCGCTACCTAACCATCTAAATAGATTCACCCTTCTCCTTCAAATCGAAACCACCGCAACCTACCGTCCGTCCAAACTTACCATCCGTACGTCCAAACCTACCATCCCTCCGTCACCACTTCCGCCTTCACCCTCCTTACAAACCTCCATCGCCATCACCATACATTCTGATTCCATCTTCACCAACCAAACCCGCAACACAACATCACCAATGACAACCGAACAACCACCATCATCAAGACAAAGAACCAGATCGCGAGAGAATGAGATCCGAAGAGAGAAAGAGACTTTTTTATAGTGTAGAAACGTATTTCGAGAGAGACTGAGAAACACATGGAAAGATTGAGAGATTTGAGGGAGAATTGCGATGAAAAGGGGAGTATTTGGAGAGAGAGTTTTCGATCCGAGGAGAGAAAGAGGAATCGTAAATAGAGAAAGGTTTTTGAGGAGAGAAAAGGGTTTGAGTCTTTGAAAGTTGAGGCAAAGAAGGTTTCCACGTGTTTTTGCTTTAAGATTTTTTGGGAATTTCGAAGGTTTAATTGGGTTTTAATATTAATCATCCCAAGCGTTTTGAACAGCTGCTGATCATATTCCTAGGGTTCCTTCAATTTTTTTTTGTTTTTTTGAGTGGCCATTCGGGCCTTAAAGCCCAATCCGCCCCCTAATCCTCTCATTAGTGCAGCGTTTTCATTGTTTTGTTTCTCTGCTTTGTTTTTGTTTATACAACCATGTGGGCCTCCTGATTTCTACTGATCTAAATCCCATCCGAAATTTAACTAGTTCACACCCCTCCTGATTTCTCCTGATTTGAACGAGAGGGATGGTGACTGTTGCCGAACGAGGACGAATGGCGGAGCCGGTTTTGGACAACTCCGACGGATGGCGGGAGAGTATTTCTGCAGCGGTGCGATTGAAACTCCTTCTCTTTCCTTTTCGTTTTTCCTGCAGATTTAACAAACAAACACAACTAGATTATCTTGGTTAGATTTTCAATTTACCTTTTGAGTTTCTTCTTTAGACCAGCTGCACCGAAAATGACAAGTGAATGACAAGTAAATCCAAAAACATTGGTAGTTCCAAGCCAAAAGATAACGACGCTCCAAAACTCTCTACTAAACAGGAAACCTCAAAGAGTAAACGATGTGCGTATATGATGCAGTTCCTATCATCTTGACTCTTCTGCAAAAGAAAACTTTCACAAGTTGTGGTGTTAATTTAGTTGTTCTAAATCTGGATTTTGATTGAAATGTGCAAGAATGATAGGTTTCATGTATGTATCTACATATGACAAGAAAATTAGAGATTATAGCTTGCAAGTTGGTTAACGTGAATATTGGCCTCAATGAAAAAAAACAGAGGAAAATATGTAGGAATAAATCAGATAGTCATGTCTTTTATTGATCCCTGCAACTTCAGCGAAACAAAAGGCATGGTTAATATAAAAATCAATAAAATGCTAAATGAAAATAAACATTAATAACAATTAGTAACAACACAAAATTAATATTTTAACCATGGACTATAAACAATAACCAAATCAATAACAAAAACCAAATAAAAAACCCAAAACCAAAAACCTAAAGATTAAACTAGGGTATGTTCATAATCCCCAGTGAAGTCTCCAGATGTGACAACTCGTTTTAAAATTTACGTTTAAACGAGTCGCCACCCACTAATAATAAGGGAAGTGGGAAACCCTTAACCCACTAATAATAAGGGAAGTGGGAAACCCTTAAAAACTACATAGATCTAGGTAAGTAGGTAAATTAAGCAAAAAGCAGGGAATGTGTTAGGCACCCTTTACTTCTCTTGTATTCAAGGGGACCCATTTAATCTTAAGGTTTTAAAAATAGGCCTCATATCGGTATCAATGTTTAATTACCGGCCAAAATATAAAGCTTATAAATAAGGTTTCCATAAATCATCATGATTTATTGTTAATCCTTGTCAGTTGGAGACAAGGAACAAGGTTTTTGATTCACCACCAAAACCTTGCAACAAACCCAGAGAAATGAGTTGGGCAACCATTATAAAAATCACGTGGGGAGGCCTCATTTGAGAATCATCAGCCAAAACTAAAA
The DNA here is from genome assembly GCF_029867415.1 of Vicia villosa. NCBI lineage: Eukaryota > Viridiplantae > Streptophyta > Magnoliopsida > Fabales > Fabaceae > Vicia > Vicia villosa. Next base: position 67,616 of record NW_026706387.1, on the reverse strand, counting down.
CCAAAACCAACAATGACAAGTTTTCCCCATTTGAGAATCATCAGCCAAAACTAAAACCAAAACCAACAATGACAAGTTTAAAAAGGAGGGAGGCCTCATTCGAGAATCATCGGCCAAATAATTATTAACCAGAAAAAAACCCAAAAAATAACCAATTGAATTTGAAAAGAAAGGGAATCGTAAAAAGGATAACATCACAAACCAATTAAAAAAAATGTAAAAGCCAAAGTGTGGGAAATTTGTTTGTAGAGCCAAAGCGTGGAAAAACCGTTCTCTGAAATTGTGAGAATACCTAACTATTTAGAGATAATTAAGTCACCAAAATAGGAATAAAATTGATTGCCCAATTAAATCCTTCTTGGTCAGCAAGCTAACCAATCATAAGGTGGGAGTGACACAAATTGACACATTTGGACCAATAATAAACAAGTACATAAGTAAGGAAATATTTTTGGTATTTATTATGAGTCTTGCACTTAATTTTGGTAAAAAGTGCATAAAATCAAATAAATAATTATTTTTTAAAAATTAATTAAATAAAAATACGAAAATAATAATAAAATAATTAAAAATGATTATTTTGGAATTTTTGAATATAATTGGAAAATAGAAATAAAGCTAACGATAGAAAGATATCCAAAAAAATGCACCAAGCAAGATTTGAACTCATGACTTTGTATTTATAAGCTTTCATTGTTTACCAACTGTGCTAGGCTATTCAATTGAGATGAATAGTCTTTTGAAAGGTAAGCAAGTCTTTACTTATTTAATAAATATAAATAATTTAAACTATTTTATATTTTTAAACAGGCAAAACAAATTACAAATAAATATAACCCAAAATAAAATGTAAATAAACCAATAACAAAAACCACCTTTGAAATTGTTTTAACTTTTGAAAATGGGCAGTCAAATTTGAGGTATGACACACCATGTTATGTGGTTTGATATATGTATCAAACATCCCTATCTTCTTCAACATAAACTAGGGCAACAAGTTCACTATTGCACCGCCATCGACCAATACTTTGTTAATGCCAACTTGTTCCACCTTTGCTCTTATAAAAAGAGACTTTAGATGGTTCTTCATTTGTTGGTCTGGTCTCTCGAAGAATGCATTCTGCTCTTCGATGGCACCATTGTTCATTACATGATAACATTCAGGCTTATGCTTTGCCATCTCTCTTGCATCATCTTCCTCAGACTCTTCCATTTCTGTGACTTGGTTGTACTCCTGTGGGACCACAGAAACCATATTGCAATTCACTTTGTAGGATGAACTTCCATCTGATTCGAAATCACTAGTTACCATATCCTGATCTTCCTTGGATTCAACTTGCTTTTCCTCTCTGGTTTCTTTCTTCTTGGGGGAAAAGAGCCTTCTTCCCACAGGTAACTTCTTTTCGACTGCAACATCCATCGAAACCTGGTTACTACTTGTCTCCCCACTTTCTTTCGTTGTTGAATCCATTTGTGCTTGCTTAGTCCTCTGATGCCTGTGCCATTGGGACCTAGACATTGGGTTAGTCCCCTTGTAGTTATCAGAAACATGAGATTATTTCTTGGAAGACTGGAACATCCTTCGATAAGTTGTAGTTGTTCTTCCTCCTTGGTCGTAACTTCTCCACTTTCCTTTCCCAACTTCGTTTCTTTCGTTCCCAGTTACCCACTTGTCAGGTGGGGCATTGGTAGGAACTTTGAATGTCACCCTTCGATTACCTTTGGGTGAGGGCTATCCTGCCTTCAAGGAACGCCTCTTCGATCATAAGAAAAACTGGTGGGCATCTTGCTATCCAACACTCGTATGTGAGGTATCCTCATAAACATTTCAGCAGCCTTTCGATCATAGACTGCTGCGCATCTGGGGCACATCAAGCATTCTAAGTTACATGGCAGCGCACCAGAAAACCTAATAGGCCTTCTGTAGCAGTTGGGAAGATTGAAAGCAATTTGTCTGAGTTTCGTCAGTTGCCCCCAGTGTAAGCATGTTGAATGCGTTGGTATGTTGCTTCAGCATCTCTGTCTAGGATGACACTACATCGAGGGTGCATTAACCCTTCGGCATTTTCCTGATGGCATCGAAACAGGTAGTCTATCAGAATCTCATTTCTTCTAGCATAACCAACATTCAGGTTTTCGTTCACCTTACAGAGATGACTTTCCACTTCTTCTATTTCTGGGGCTGGCTGGCTGAGATTCACCATGTTAATTTCCATGTTGGAGGGGGTCATTTTCTCTATGATTTTGTTTCTAAAACCATCAGCAATCTTAAACTCCTCAAGCTTGATTCTGAGGCCCTCAGTAACCTTATTTCCAACTATGGCTTGGGTGTTATGGTGCGCAGGCTTGCCTTCTTCGATCTGGCCTTCAGTGATGGGGTCATCCCAGCCCAATGGTTTGATGCTTTAGAATGGGATCTTCAAACTCTCTGGGGCAGAATACTTCACCATGTAGTCATACTTCCCACTTGGTTCACTCAAGGTGTCCCAAATTTATGGCTGAACCACTGATTTTGGTTGTTTGACATTGGATTTGGCTTCGTTCTCAATGGTTTGAGCCTTCTCGAACTTGCTCTTCAGGCCCTCAGTAGCCTGTACCATTTTTTCTTCCTGGGTCACCTGGCTTTCAGTAGCCTGTACCAAATTTTCTTCCTAGGTCACCTGGATTTCAGTAGCCTCATTTTCAGCCATAATTTGAGTGTTGTCCTGGGCATGCACATCGATAAAGGCGCTAGTCCAAGAAAATTAAAAACTTCCATTTCAAAGGAGCTGAACGACATTTTCATCCTGAGCTCCTTGAAGATGAACACATACATTGGAATTCGATCGTCTTCGTAAGTTGAGCATATTCGACCGGTTTCCTTCGGCGGAGCTATCGCCAAATTCTTCTCTGATGGATTTCGTTCGAAAATCATGTACACTTCCCCCCAGAAATCGCAAAAAAGGGATTGCCATTCCCTCGGCTCCGAGGCCACCCAGCGCAGGGGTTCTGTAAGGATCAGGGGTCTTTGGCGCCATCAATCACCTGAAAAATAGAAGGAAAGATGTGAATTCGACAGACAATCAAATTCATCCTTCCACCGTAAGACAAGTGAAAGGGCGCCCTCGATGTTGGCCCTCGACAAAAATCCCACGCGAATAAAACGAGCAAACTCTGGGGGGATATGGACCCAAGCAAAATTCAAAAAATTTAAACAAGCCTGCTCATCCAATCCTAGCCCACATTATTAAAAAGTAGAAAACTTGAAGATACTGAACGAAACTATGAATATTGCGGGCAACCTATGAAGAATACGAGCGCTACATGAAGGTCGCGAACGCGAAAACCCTAAAAATTCCCAGAATTCATAATATGCATGAATGAGCCGAGGGATTATGCGCGAAACAACTCGAGCAAAACCTAGAAGGTACTAAAACCCTAAAGATTCTATATACGACTCTTCTGTCATAAACTATTGGAATAATAACCATAATCCCTCACTACAACGGTAACCATAATTCCAGTCTTTCAGAAAATTTTTATCTACAAAATCCATCTTGCGAAGACAATAAAGGAAAGGCAAATTACCTGGTGAATAGAGGTTGCAAAGTTCTGAAGAAGATGAAGTGTCTTCTGGTAGAAGGTTGCAGAGAAAATTGGGAGTTCCGAACGTGCTTGGATGAGAAAGTAAAGTTATGAATGAAGATCAAACCCTCTATTTATACTCTTATGAGGAAACATATGGGGAAGTCCAAACGATGGGACACATAATCGTCAGCCGTCCTCGAAACAACACCCTAGGACTAGCCCATTATACCTAGCGCACGTCTCTAGGGTGTAATGATTACTATGAATCATTGACACGTGTCTGAAATGTGGCATCCATTCGATCTTTGTTTCCTCGTATTCTTCTCGGACAGGAAACAAGCGTATTACGAACGATCAAAACTTTTGATCTAAATAATGCAATCGTATGAATTAAACGAGCGTTCTATTCAAAAACACCGGAAAACATACAAGGTATTTGTCCCTGCTCATCTTCTGAGTAAAGTCATCACCTCCTTCTCAAGCAACGACTTAGGGGGCTCCTGTTCTGGTTTGGGCCCGAGCAGGCCCAACAGGTCCAAATACAATGGCCCAAGTACCCAATGGCCCAAATAACATGTTTCGGGGACACGAAATTTGGGACCCGAAAGGTTTCCCCCGAGGAGACCATAAGGCTTCTCACGATCCGCGTCGGGCGAGGATCCTTCCCCTCAAATAAGATCCTTCGCCCGAAAAGAAGTCACTAGGAGAGATCACCTCGAGGGACAAATCTCAAGATCTTGTCTCTAACCTATTTGTTGACTTCAACACTGATGGCACGTTTGGTGACATTCTAGACGCACCCGACATATCCTCTGATGTCGACCTGCCTCGCCGCACGGGTACTCGTCGACATCTTAGTGAGATTCTTGTCGAGGGTAGCCTCAACGGCTCCATACGTTATTCCCTCTCTCATAACGGTCTTGGACGAAATCATCCTAGGAATAACTATCAGAAGATGTAACCGTCCTCTTCATTATTCCAAGATCGTAACTGCCATGCCAGTTACAGAGCATTTAACTTGCAAATCCTGGCAACCTGCCTTAATGGGAGAGTTAATTTTGTCCGTTAAGAAGGTCGTTGGCCCAACGCCCGGGGCTCTATATATATATATATTCCTCCTACGGGAGGAAAAAGGTACACATACGTAATCACTGAAAATACTTGCATCTAAATCATTTTCTAACTTGAGCGTCAGAGTGCATTGCAGGTACCCCCTCACTATGTCAAAAGTTTTCATCGCCGTCAGTAAGGAGGCCACCATTATGATCCAGCTTTCCAATGAATATCAGTTGATAAAGACCCAAACTATCAACAAAGAAAATCCTAAATCAAAGTCAACATAAATCTTCCACCATTAATTCTAAGATTTGAAGCAAAACTCAATTGGAATTTGTTGCGGGAAGAAAACCAGCAAAACTTGTAAAAAAAACTAACTAACAAAATATTTCGATCGAGAAACTTACCACACCAGAAAATAGAACAACAATTAAAAGAGATTTCCTTCATTAACCATTGACCGTCGCTCAGAAACACAAACACTGATTAGTGACTGAAATTGCCGATGAAATCGAAACTGATCGAAGAAGAAAGCGACTGAGAGAGAAATGGAAAATTGAGATTAACCGCGAATGAGAAAGTTTGAAAGAAACAAAAAAATTGATAAAGTTTGAGAGAAGCAGAAAAAATCGATAAAACTTAGAGAAAATAAGACTAATGTGTGCCTAGTAGGAATCAAACCTGAGACCTTGAAAGGAGCACATCCTTAAAATTCAAATCTTCACCACTAAACCACACACACGCACACACATTACCTACAATTAATTTTATATGTTCTAAATATTTTATATATTAGATTTTAATGGTTCATTTAAATCCATCAGTTATTTTTTAAAATTTCACCAGAGAAATTTAATTGAATCTTCACCCTAACTTTAACCTATCTATAAAAACAAAAGTTTGAAAAAAAAAATGGTTGAAAATATTATAAATTAAATTAAATCAAATCTCATAAAAATTAAATTTGAAAATATAAATATTAAATTGATTATTTTTTAAGTTTTATTTATTTATAAAAATCAGTATATAAGGAACCAAAAAAAGACAAGTAGTCTTAGGTTAAACACTTATCAATCCCAAAACGCAGAAGTCTCTTGCTCCTGTTTCTGCCGTCGTCCTTAGATCCGCCGCTCTGTTGACCTTCTTGAAGCAGTCATCTGTTGACCTTCTTGAAGCAGTCATCTCTACTTTTCTCGGTTAAATTGCTAACCATAGGTTGGTGGTAGATCTGCGTTTCTCCGTCAAACTGCAAAACATAGGTTGGTGGTAGATCTATGCTTCTCCGTCAAATGGCTAACAATAGGTTGGGGATGGAGAGATTCTAGCTGTAAGTTTTGCAAGTATTTATTTATTTATTTATTTATTTATCAGTTTGGTTGTTTTTGACTTGCAGGACAATGAAAACATGCAGGACAATGAAAACAAGGAGACGATATTATGGTAAAGACAGAATCAGTTGTCTACCTGATTGTCTTTTACTTCATATTTTGTCCAATTTGGAAGCGAAGCAAGCTGTTCAAATATCCATCCTCTCCACTAGATGGAAGGATCTCTGGAAAAATATTTCCGTTCTTTCTTTGAGTAGAAACTTTCGAAACTTTCAATCTTTAGAAAGTTTCGCCACATTCGTTTCTCAATTTTTCTCTTCTCGCGATGACAAAACCTCTCTGCAAGCTCTCACTTTTGAGTGCACTCACTATTTTGACCCTAACCTGCTCAAAAGGATCATAAAATACTTGTTTTCACACAACATCCAACACTTGGATATGAAAGTGGCTTGCAGTCTTGAACACTTTCCACTCTGTACCAACTCTTCATATCATACTTTAACCTCTCTTAAACTTATTTCATGGGAAGAAGTGCAACAATGGGGTAGACAAAAACCAGTATTTCCGAATTCTCTTCAATTTCCCGCATTAACCTACTTGTCTTTACAATCCTTCACCTTTCGATGCACTACTGATGATGGCTATGCTGACCCCTTTTCCGTATTTCAAAGTTTGAATACTTTGATTATTGAATGTTGTTCACTTTATAATGAAAAAACCCGTGTTGAAGACAACCTATTCATATCAAGTGTCTCACTTGTTAATTTAACAATAGTATTGCCTGCCAATTACAAGTCTTATAAATTGAAGTTATCTACCCCAAATCTTTTTAGCTTTGATTTTACTGGTCATCCATTTCAGAATTTATGTGGGCACCATAACATTAGCAATACCAATTTCTCTTATATTAAACACGTAAAGATTCATTTACCATTCCACAAAGTCACAAATTTTCCTTCAATTCTATTCAATTGGCTTGTTGAGCTTGACCTTATGGAATCATTGGCAATCTCTTCAGAGACTCTTGAGGTACTTTAATTTGGTTTACTTAAAATTTAGTGCTTTCATTTTTTTTGAATATGCTTGTCTAAATTGATCTTAATTCACCTTCATTCTTCATTGCTTAGATTCTCAAATTAATTCCTGATTCATGGAAGATTGATTTCCCTTATTTACATAATTTGAAGTTATTGGAAATAGAAATACATGAATTTTCATCTCTACCCGATGGAACAGAAGACTTTTTGCTTCAAAATGCACCGTCAGCAAAGAAAGTCATTTTCCCAGGGTAAATACTCTTGAGCACAATTGTTTAATTTAGCTTTTTGTTTTTGTTTTTTCTGTTTCCCTTACTCTCTCTTGTTATAACTTAGTATTAGTGCTGTTTGGTTTGACTTTTGAAAGGACCAAAAGCAATTTTAGGTTGATTCTACTTGAAGGTAGAATTTGTAGTTTCTACATTGTGTGTGATATTTATATTGAAATTAATTGTTCAACTCACTTTTACATTAGTTTATCCAAACATAAAAGCATCCAGTGGAATGGACCCCGTCTAAGGACGTATTCGGAGAATATCGGGTTTGATTCCCAGATTGAAACAAGTCCTTGGCTAGGGTAAACTTCTGCACCCGAGCCGGATTAGTGGCCCATCAATGTGGGTCGAACTGGTGCGAAAGCAAAAAAAACCAATTTTTATAGAATTAATTCTATCAAACTCAATTCTATTAGAATTAATTATGTCTATTGCCATGCTCTATAGTTAGAATTGAAATTAAATGGAAGTTGATTTTTATAAAACTTTTTTTTATTGATATCATCTTTATTTTCGGTCTGATTTACAACATATATTGCCTCTATATTTTTACAGGCCTACTTTGAAGGATTTAATATGCAATGACTCATGGATCAATGAAGCAAAAACACGCCGAAAACAATCTCGACACTGACACGACGACACTGATAATAATTCAAAAAAATGAATAAATTAAACGTAAGTTTAAATGTCAGTGCATGTGTACTCAGACTTGTGCTACATAGGATTTTATGTCCAAGAGATTGAAAGGGTGTATGCAGTGACTAAGGCAATTTTTCAGAGAGATATGTTTCCATAGCATAGCATTATTAAGACTTATTTATTTTCTGTGCAACTTACTGAATTATTGTTTTTATTTTGTTTGTCAATAAGATTTATATATTTCTAACATTTTTGTGTCATGTGTTTGTTCCTTCCATGTTGAATTTGGCTCTATTTTTCTCTCTATCTTTTTTCCCTATACTTCTACTAAGAAACCCAGAAGAGAAAATAGTGCATAAATTTAGTCACTGAGGTGAGATTACAGAAATTATAAATTTAGTGACAAAGAAAAGTAATCTGTAATTTTATCTTGCCATTGAGGTGAGATTACAGAAGGCATTGAAATTGAAATAGCAAAAGGCATTGAAATTGAAATAGCATAATCTATCATGAGAAGTTTAAGAGAAAGAGGTGTCGACTATACTACTTACTAGTGTAATTAAACTCTGGTTAAGTACTGTACTTATTTCTCTATATTAATGAAGAAAATAAGACAATTAATCTTTAAATCTCTAAAAGCATTTATTTAATCACATGCTTATATGAATAACACATGTTTATAAAAAAATTAGTTATTAATAAATATTAAAAAATTTGATATATAAATAAATATTAATATGAATAACATTAGTTGCGAGAGTTGTTAAAAAAATTAGAGAAAGATATTTTGATTTAATAAAAATGCCTTTCACTTTTAGTAATAAAAAAGATATTTTAATTTAAGCAAATAGATCATTTTTATTATATTTTATTTCAATAGATCATTTTATATTCACGTAAATTGAATCATAAAATTTTATAAGATTTTATATAAACTAAAATTAATAATAAAAATCTACATATAAAATTTAAAATAAAATCCCGAATAATAAGTTTATTCGAATTAATTTGTAAATTGAAAAATAAAGAAATTGATAAGTTTTCTTTCATTTCAATGTTATTCATAATTAATAAAAAATATATACCAGTTTTATATTAATTTAAAGCAAATAGAATATAATTCAATTTAAAAAAAAGTGAAATTTGTTTAAAAATAACAACTATTTTTTATTTATAATAATTAATTTTTAAAAAATAACATTTTGAATCAGATTTTTTATTAAAAAATATAGAGAATTACAAATATGTGAGTTAGTTAAAATAAGTGATAGAATTTTTTTTTTTTTTATAAGAGTAAGATATTATGATTTTCTAAAATAGAATTTAATTATTATAAAAAAAGATGGAACTATTTTAATAAATATGATAGTAGTTTTAAAAGAGTAATATAACCATTAGATCAAAACAAAATCAAGGGTTAATAAATGGTGTATTTTTGGTGTAATTTGATCTCTCCTCTAAAACAATTAAATAATTATAAAATAATTGTAAATAATATTTTCATGAGATTAGTAATTCAAATTAATATTATTAAACACAATTATAAATAATAATACACTGGCACAAATAAATAGTTACAAGAGGTAATAGTTTGTTACACAATATGTGATTGTTTGTTTTTCCCTTGCTCTCATTAACCATATACAACCAACCATTCAAATAGATTTTTGAGATAATAATTAAAAAGATTAAATTATCCTTGAAAATTAACTTAAACAATCTAATATTTTTCGAATTACATGCATCTTCTAAATCTTGATATTTTCCTCTTTAGCATATATGATTTGATTTAATCCCAAATTCTTTAAAGTAATGTTGATGAATGGAAGTCACTCTTGGTCTTTCACACAAAATTTGGTTTTTTTGTAGTGTATTTTTCAAACATGAAGATTTGTGTAAAAGATCCTGAATGACATCAATTTCTCAATATCACTTTGAAGAATTTGTGGCATTTGATGAAATTCTATAGGCAAAAGAGGAAGTTAAGATTTACAAGATAAATGCAATTCGAAAAAATATTAGATCATATAAGTTAATCTTTTTATTTTTTATCTCAAAAATATATTTAAATGAATGCAAGTTCAATGAGGGGTTAGTGAAACAAACAATCACATATGATATAACAAACTCAATTACAACATCAACAACATAAATAACATAAACAACATTTATCAACAACATACATACCTTTAATTTGTTGAAAGTATAATTCTTTGTGTCAGATTTAGATTTAAAATAGATAAGATTTGTTTTAGATTTAGATATATTTGATTTAAGTCTAAAATAGAATATATTTGATTTAGTTCCAAAATAGGTATTTTGGGCTTTTATAGTTTTGGGCTCTGGCTTAGGGAGAAAGCTAACTTAAATCTATAAATATGGAGTAACCCTTATTTTGTATTCATTCATTCATTCATTCATTCACAGTATTTAGTATTTACAGTTGCAAGTGAATGATAAAGTTTTCCACAGTTTGTAGGCATAGAGTTACTATGCAGAAAATCATTGTCTTCTTTCTTTCTTTCACTTTTCATATTTTCATCGTTATTGTGATAGAAATTCATCATAGATTTTGGTGGATTTCCAACATCTGGTATCAAGAGCTTCGGTTAATCGATTCAAGCGAAAAAACGATCAAGAAAGAAGAAGAATTCATGATGGCGGTGAATTATGGGAATGAGAATTATCCAGCGAGTCTTCCAATCCTAAAAGTAGATAACAATGAGAATTGGTGTAAGCGGATGAAGGTTTTATTCAATTGTCAAGGTCTTTGGGATTTTGTAAATGATGGAATAGAACCGCTTGGAGAAGGCGCTTCAGAAGAAGAAAAGCAAGAATATGAAGAGAAAAAGAAGAAGAATTATAAAGCACTCTTTATAATCCATCAATGTCCGAGTCCATACAATTTCGAAAAGATTGGTGATTGTGAATCTGCAAAAGAAGCGTGGGAGATTCTTGCAAAGTCTTTTGGAGGTGCAGAAAAGGTGAAAGAGGTGAGGTTACAAACTCACAAAAGATCTTATGAATTGCTTCAGATGGAAGATTCCGAAAGCATAACATATTTCTTTACTAGGGTTACAAAACTAGTAAATCAAATCAAGGTATGTGGAGAAGTGTTAACAACAAGAGCTATTGTTTCGAAGATTCTAAGATCTTTGGCCCCTAAGTTCGACCACGTGGTGGTGACTATAGAAGAGGGAAAAGATTTGTCGAAACTGACAAAAGAAGAGCTTCTAGGGACGCTTGAATCTCATGAACAAAGAATGACTGAGAGAGTTGCAGGCAAGTCGAAGAGTGATGTGGCTTTGCAGGCACAGTCAGCAAAAAAACCAAAAGCAAAGGAAAATGGTTCGACAAAGTTAGAGGTGGCTACAACAATTCGAATGGTAGAGAAAACCAGAACGAAGGAAACACGTCGAATCAAAGAAGACCATACCAAGGCAACCAAAGAGGTGGTGTTGCAAATAAAGGAAGAGGTGGTGGTCGAAAACCTGACAAGAGTCACATTCAGTGTTACAATTGTCAAAAGTATGGTCATTACTCTAGTGATTGTCCAGAAAAGAAAAGGAATCAAGAAAGTGATGCAAAGCTTGCAAAGTGTGAAGAGAAGAGATAATGGTTACAACAAAAGATGAAGAAAAATTCAAGGATCAATGGTACTTGGATTCAGGATGCTCATCATACATGTCTGGAAGGAAAGATTGGTTTGTCAACATGAAACCCTCAACGAAGAACAAGGTGAAATTTGCAAATGACAATACCCTAGCAGCTGAAGATATTAGTGATGTTATGATTACGAGGAAAGATGAGAAAATGTTAGTAATTTCGAATGTGTTGTACATACCAGGCATGAAGAGCAACTTGCTCAGCATAAGGCAGTTGGTTGAAAGGAATTACAAAGTGACAGTCGAAGACAAGATGATGAGAGTCATCGACGCAAGAGGAAGGTTAATCCTTAAGGCTCCAATGTCTCAAAATAGAACCTTCAAGATTGAACTTGATGTGATGGAGCATTAATGCCTTGCAACTGCAGCTAGCAGAGATGAATGGATATGACATTATCGACTTGGCCATCTCAACTTCGAAGACATAAGAGATATGAAGAGAAGAAATATGGTTTCAGGATTACCAGAAATCAACATTCCAAACGAGATATGTGAGGAATGTGTGCAATCGAAGCAGCACAAGAACAACTTCAGCAAAGATGCAAGAAGCAAGTCGAAGGCAGTCCTTGAAGTTATATACTCTGATGTATGTAGACCAATCTAGGTTGATTCGATGGGAGGTAACAAGTACTTTGTCACATTCATAGATGATTTCAGTCGAAAACTGTGGACTTACCTGATCAAGAAGAAAAGTGAAGTGATCGAGGTATTTTCCAAGTTTAAATCTATGGTCGAAAGACAAAGTGGTCAAAAGCTCAAAGTTTTGAGAACTGATGGTGGTGGAGAGTATGTGTCGAAAGACTTCGATGCATTGTGTTCGAAAGAAGGGATTGTGCATGAGGTGGTGCCACCCTACACTCCACAACAGAATGGGACTGCAGAAAGGAAGAATTGAACCATCATGAATATAGTGCGAAATATGTTGAATGGCAAGCATCTACCCAAAGAATTGTGGGGAGAAGCTGTGTCGACAACAACATCTATTTTAAACAGATGTACAACGAAGAAGCTAGATGGAATTATGATCGCGACTTTATGAGTTTCTAAAGTCTGTAGACTGCAAGTGCACAGTCTTGTCAAGTAGTAAAAAGAGTTATCGAATCCACAGAGACTATTGTATCGAACTATCGCTATCCTAGTTACTATATATAGCTAAGGCTAATGATTAATTTGGGGGAAACAAACTAATCGGGAAATTAAACTAAAATGGAATAAAATATTAATAAACTAATACTGGTATGTATTTCATTTAACTAGTATATCTGAATTTCCACTGGCCCTATTTTCAATCTAACCGAAATCTTTTTGTCGAAACTGTTAATATAAAAGTCTTCTTTTCTAAACTCCCGTTTAATCAAATCAGACCATGTTTTAAATCTAATGTATGTTGTCACTTAACCCATTAGACATTAAAATCAATTTTTGAAACTAACCGAGTTAACAAAGCCTCTTTTCATGTAAATGTTACCTATTTAAAGATCCTCGTCTCAAACTCTCGCTATGTTGACTAATATCAAGCTAATATTCCCTAACGTACGCTCTCGCTGTCCCGCTGAGTTTAAAAAGCAATTTTTGAAAATGAAATAACATCTGATCGATCGAAACACGCTCTCGCCATATTGAAACCAACATTAAGTGTTTACTATCCAGTTAATTATCTCAAACTCTCGCTCTATTGATAAAAACATTTTTTAGTCTTTTTAAATCTTAAACCGTCGTTTTATTGATTTTCAAACCTTTCTTAATTTAAACTAAACACTTAATCAGAAAATAGGTGATTTTTCACAAAATAAATTTTAGGCCTGTTTCATTCGGATTCACTTATGTTAAACTAATATACATATTGACATTGATCGATTTAGCCAGACATACTTATAAAATTAAACATGCATAAAATATTTTCAGATCCAAAGCAAGTAGACATGTCACGTAAATTTAGAACATCAAACATGCAATGAAATATAAAATACGATGATATATTAAAACTTGAATAAATCTGGATACTGGAAATTACAGCTACTCTACGGAGTTCTACGAGTCTCCACCACAAGCCGGTTGGATTACCCTTCGAACCAAATAAAATTCTTGAACTTGAAAATACTTGCTGGAAACAAATTGCAGAAAAGGAAAGAGCAGGGAAAATAAAATATCCTGAGGAAAATTCTGAAGGTTTTGAATAAAACTAAAGTTGATATAGTCTCTCCGATGTGAAGAAACTATATCTTTTTGGGTTGGGAAAGGAATCGTCACGAAGAATGCTGGAAACTGGAACTTGAATGCTTAATTGTTTGAAAGGGTAAATTGCATAAAAAAACTCTGGAACCGAGTATGAGCTGCCTTCAAGTGTTTATATAGTGAGAGGATGTAACTTCCTTCCTTAAAGTGAGGAGCGATCGTCTCAACGAATCTGGTGACTTGTGCGAAAACTAAGGAAGAAAGGGTGAGACGTGCGTCCTTTTTTCTCTCTATTCTGTTGGAGACGTGCATCTTAAGTAATATTCAAATTGGAGACGTGGGTCTCCTTCTTTTGGGCTGGAGACGGGGGTCTCCGTCTTGGGCTTGGTATGAGACGTGGGTCTCAATGGGTGGAGACGTGGGTCTCCAAGTTGTTGGGCTTGGGAGACGTGCGACTTTGGCCCTTTTCTTCAAACTTTTTCTTGCAATGAGACATGCGTCTCTGGGGGTGTGGAAAGTGGAGACAGCCGTCTCCTTGTGTAAGGTAGATGGGCCTCTCCTTTTCTTTTCCTAGCGCAACCCATTTAAATATTTTCTTCTTTTCTCACCCCCTGTTCTCCTTTTAGCACCTTTATATCAAATAATCATTAATTCTTAATTGATTTTTCTTTTTTTCTCAATTCATTGGTTATTTGTACAAATTTCCTGAAACAAACAAAAATACCCGTGTAATACTAAAATAATGTAAAATAATAAGGTAAAATGCTAAATTAATTCATGTAAATCAAGGTAAATATACTACACATTTTCATGTTATCAAACTCCCCAAAGCTTGAACCTTTGCTTGTCCTCAAGCAAGAAATCAATGGAAGTATTAAGCACAGGTCAGACGCAGTCACGAGACACAAGTCAATTTGTATTTGATTGCAAGGTACATCTTGTTGGAAATACTTCGAGTTTATCATAAACACCAAAATTATCGCAAAAACACTAAACAACCCCATATTTACAAACCAGTTCAGTCATGCTGTCATAACTCGTCCTAGTGATGTTCATTTTGTTTCACCCGTTTTAATTCAATCGCAATCACATTAAGCCCTTTATCCTTTCGCGCACATAGTGAAGTAACCGATTAGGGACTCTGATCCATTTATTTCCTAGGAGTCTTGGTAGAGATCGTAAAAACTCCTTTATCCATTCCTTATGTAAATTGCGGGGGATCGATCAGTAGTTCGCCCTACCAAGTTCAGTACCAGGGTCCACTGAACCAATTTACAAAGGGTTATAAACACATATATTTTTGTAGGATCCGCAACTGTTGGGCTAAATGACCGGGTAAGGATCACCTAACTTAGTTGGTGCATTTCCTGATTTTATAATTTTATTTGGGATCATTCACTTATATTCATCGGTCCTCCACGTAGTTTTCTATTAAGATTGTGCCGACTGCTTAAATAAACTACTCGGGATTATTCTAAAACTAAATCTCTAGGTAAAAGTATGAATAATACTAAAACCGATCTAGTATAATGGGGTTCTAAAGTGTTGGGACGATAAATTTTTTTGTTTTAGTCAAACTCGAGTTTTTGTCTTTTAATATGGGAGCAATCCTATACTTATTGAATGAGTCAAGACGTGAGTCTGACCAAAATATTTTTTTTTGTTATGGCTCAAGAAATAGGAAAAATTCGAAAAGACACAAAAATTTCATATATCAAACTTAATAGTACATCATTAAGCTTTTTATTTGAAAGGGAAAAACAACAAAGGAAATGAAAGGAAAAATAATACTAGAAAGCAGGAAATAAAACAGGAAATTTGTTCTGACTCCCCTAAGCTTGAAATTCGCATTGTCCTCAATCGGAGTATAGAAAAGATGTCTAAGAAGTCCCTCCATGACCACTTCCGCTTGCTTCTCTATCACCCCTTCCGCGTCCTCTTCTACTGCCTCTTTCGCGTGTGGATGGCCTTTGTCCTTGTTGATATTCATCATCTTCCCAGGTATCCATACGAAGGTGCAGAAAATGCATTTCCGCGCTTAAATCGTTTTGGTTCTGTTGGATATCCCGGACGAGACGAAGAGTTTCATTTTGGCTTTGTTGCATGAACAAGAGGAGTTGATATTGTGTGGCGTCATTAGGAGCCTGTTCATTGTTAAAACGCCAAAGAAGTTGGTTGCGCACATAAATGCATCCAGGACACGGTAAGGTGACATCTGCGACTGGACGTCCATCAACTAAGTAATTGTAGGTTCCATCGTCATTTGGAGTTATCATGTGGGAGTCGCGGCAGAATGTTATGTCTAATGGTAGAGGTGGAATTTGAAGATTAATAAGAGTATTCAAATTATTACCCAAATTCATCGCCATGGCTAGTTTACTGATCAGACCTCCATAATAGAAAGGGTTTGAGCTTGTAGAGGCTACAACAGACTGAATATTCTTCAGCATTAGAAGAATTGGGTTGAGTGGCCTCTTGTTGAGGGCACAAAAATGAAAGAACAATTCGCTCTTGTTCACCTTATGGTTATTGGTTCTTGTCAGGATTACGTGTGACAGAGCGCGTTGAACGTAGCGGATGGCTGGATTCTGGATGTGAGAAGCATGGAGTTCGCGCCAACCGTTAGGTTCTTACCCAGTTAATTGATGCCAGAATTGAAGTCCGACAGTATCCCAGGAGGCACTATCTTTGTTATCAAATGGTAAATAATAAACATTGGGACCTCGTGGAAACTGAAAAAATTCAGCTATTCGCTCTTGATCTAGTGTGTATTCCCGATTAAACATACGAAAGGTTATGTGACCGGTTAGGCAAGAATTTTCTCTAGGGGTATGGTATTTGAAAGAGCTTAAAAATTCCAGTGTAAGCGGATCAAAAGTAGGAGCGGGAATAGTGCACATGATATTGAGGAGGAGATTGTTGAGCATAAAATGGACACTATCGGTGAGACCCAAAGCTGCTAAACAATTGTTGTCCACAAACCGTGTCGGGACAACGGAACATTTATAGAAGTTTATGTATTTGGTCTCTTGGGAACCTTCATCATTTTCACGAAAATTAATGTGGGAAAGGTCGGGTGGTGGTCTTTCCACTCTTACCAATCAGGCATCTCTTCGTGGAGGCATATTGAATTTTTGGAGTAGAAGAAAAAATTGGTAGAAGAATATATGGTGTGAAGAGAAAATGAGAGATATTGTGGAATAGAAATGGAGTTGGAGAATTGTTATATAGTGGTAGAAATAATATAACAATTAAATGGTGGTTATTGAGGAGAAATGGAAAGATAGAATAAGTTATGGTGGTTGTGGAAAAGGAAGGATAATGGTTTGGATTTTAAAGAAAGGTGATGAATGAGATTAAAGAGGTGGGTCATATGAAATGACAAGTCAAAGGAAGATGAAAAGAAAAATGCATTGAATGCATTCACGCGTGGGAGACCAGTCAAAGTCATGCATGCATTGATTTTCAGGGGAGACGAGCGTCTCAAGATGCTTGGAAATGGGAGATGGACGTCTCCTTCACTTGGGGACAAAGACGAGCGTCTCAAGGGTGGTGGAGACGGACGTCTCCTTTGGTACATGCATGGAGACGAGTGTCTCAGAGTGTTTGGAGTTCAGAGACGGGCGCCTCTTTTGAGGCATGCATGGAGACAAATGTCTCCCTTTGACCACAAGTCAGAGACGGTTGTCTCTTTGTTTTTATTATGAGACAGAGACATTTGTCTCTTTATGTCACTTTATGTCAAGTTATTATTTTTAATACGCATGCTTTTTCCAGATAATACTAATATAACAATATCAGTTCAGTAATAGCAGGCATGAGAATAAGTAGCAGGCATGAATAGTAGCAGCAACAGTGAGACACATATATATATTTTGCAAATTACATAACAGTAGTAAAAAGAACAATGAAATCAAATTGCTTGCATTGATAGAAACCGAGTATAGCTTAACACATACCATTAAACAGAAACAAACAAAGTTGCTGAAATAATAAACTCTAAATTAAATTGTTGAAACAAAATAATTAATCCTAAAAAATTCTGAAAATCAAATAACTAAATTCCTAAATTCCTAAACTAAATTGTTTCTTCATTTTTCAACTTTAGCCACTTCTAGGTGGTGCGAGTGCATTAAGTTGATCAAACACTTCTTGGAATTGTTGGTTCACCACATCCATAAATTCAAAGAGATTATTTCGTATAACATTGACGCCATCTCTTAATTTATCCACTTCAACTTGCAAAGCATAAATGGCGGTACCATAATCAATATCGGGCATTTCATCATTTAGAATTGGAGGCGAAAGCGGATCGTTATTCTGGGCAGCAAACGCGTTAGTGGCGTTTTGATGTGCAGACTCGGTTTCATCTTCGGACATATGATAATCCATGTCGTGGTATCCTGGTGGAGTTTCAGGATCGGTCTCTTCTTCAGACATTTGATTTCCATCAACTTCATAAGATTGAGGGGTTTCAGCTGAGTGTGCAGGAGATTGTATACCGTTTAAGTTGTAAAGCCAATTAGCTATGTTATGCACACTAGTTCTAGGATCCGGTAATATGAACAATTGTACCACTTGATTATCAATTAAAATCTCGAATTCAGATGGACCCATATTTGCCAAAAAGTGATTGTTAAAGAGAAATTGTATATTCATCGATATGATTCCTCTAAATGGTCGCATAGTATGCAATGGTTGACGCATTCCAATAGCATTAACAATCATTGTCACTAAGCCTCCAATTTGAATGAGTGCATGCTCATCTTGTAGTAAGCGATCAAAACTCACGAGCATAAAAACAACACCATTCGCAGAACAAAGTGTGAGCCAGAAATTTCTGAAAATATCTGAAGGCGGGGTTGTGAATGCTTTCATTTACGAACATGTGTTCCTCAGGATAATTGTTTCCGGAGATCTCTCCCCAAAAATATTCCAACTCACGGAATGACAACGCATTCTCAAATAATCTAGTAGATGAATCCATGGATAATGGGAAATTCAGAAGTTTACCGAATTCCCTATGATTATATTGGAACTCAGTGTCAAATATCCTAAACTGTATGCATCCTTTCCCAAATCCTAAGCCTATGTTTGGATAGTATCGGAATGAGCTAAGAAACTCTAAAGTCAACCGATGATAAGTCACATACCGTCTGGCTATATCAACATTCTCCCATCCAATCTGATTAAACAAAAAGTACACACTATCCTTGATGCCTAAAGTTTCCATAGTATTCGGATCGTGATAGATGGTACGGTGCATCTCACTGTTAGCCAATTTTTCAAAACTTCTTCTCATAGAATCTCCTCTAAAATTAATACCGAATGTCTCGATGGGGTCCATGGCAGTTAGTTAGTGAAAAATGAGAAAATGCCTGAAAAATGTAAAAATAAATTTAATCAGAAATTGGCCAAATGCCGAAAAGAATAAATAAAAAAATGAAAACAAAACTAAATAAAATAGAAAATCAAACAAAAAAATACAAAAATATGGGTTGTCTCCCACAAAGCACTTTGTTTAATGTCGTAAGCCCGACATAAATAAATTAAAGTTAAATCAATAATTTCATGGGTAGCTCGTTTAAAACATAATTTTGCGATTGCTCATCTAATTCATTATAGTAATAATGTTTTAAACGTTGTCCATTTACAATAAAAGGTTCGACTTTCTGTCCTTTAATTTCTATTGCTCCGCTTGGAAAAACTCTAATAATTTCAAAAGGTCAGATCACCTAGAATGTAATTTTCCTGAAAATAATTTTAATCTAGAGTTAAATAAAAGCACTGTATCACCTATGTTAAATTTTTTTCTAGATATCCTTTTATCGTGCCATTTTTCGTACATTCTTTATAGATTTTAGCATTTTCGTAAGCGTCTTGCCTAAGTTCCTCTAATTTGTTTATGTCTAGGATGCGTTTTTCAGCGGCAGTTGTATAGTTAAAATTAAATTCTTTATGGCCCAATAGGCTTTATGTTCCAACTCGACCGGGAGGTGACATGATTTACCGTAGAGAAGTTTAAAAGGAGTTGTTCTTATAGGAGTTTTATAGGCGGTTCTATACACCCATAACACTTCGTGAAGTTTTGAGGACCAATCCTTCCTAAAGGTGGCCACTGTTTTCTCTAGAATTTATTTTATTTCTCTGTTGGACACTTCCACTTGTCCACTGGTTTGAGGATGGTATGGTGTTGCTACGCGATGTTTGACACCATACTTGAGTAGGAGTTTTTCCAATATTTTAGAGATAAAGTGGGATCCACCATCACTTATCACTAATCTTGGTACATCGAATCGAGGGAAAATTATATTCTTAAACATTTTAGTTACCACACGTGTGTCATTTGTGGGGGAGACTAGGGCTTAGATACACTTAGATACATAGTCGACGGTGAAAAGGATATATTTATTGCCAAAGGAGGATGGAAATGGACCCATGAAGTCTATGCCCCATACGTCAAAGATTTCTACCTCTAAAATACCACTTTGGGGCATTTCGTCGCGTCTAGATATGTTTCCTGTGCGTTGACATCTATCGCACTTAGTTATGGTTGCATGTACATCCTTCCATAAATTAGGCCAGCATAGGCCATATTGTAATATTTTCGCACATGTTTTAGATGTACTTGCGTGACCTCCATAAGGTGCGGAGTGGCAGTGGGTTATTATATTTTTCTATCTCTTCTTAGGGTATACATCTACGGAAAATACCGTCAGATCCTCTCTTGAAAAGTAATGGCTCATCCCAGTAATAGTGTTTTAGGTCGCGGAAGAACTTTTTCTTTTGGTTATATCTAAGATCAGATGGTAAGACACCGACAGCTAAATAGTTCACGAAGTCCGTATACCATGGTACGGAGGAAACAACTAAGATGGTTTCGATGTGTTTTTCAGGCTCGTTATCCTCCATTGAGCTATAAGTTTATCGTATTGGAAATCGTCATCTATCGGAACTTGTTCACTCTTAAGGTTTTCTAATCGGGATAGATGGTCTGCTACCACATTTCCAGTTCCCTTTTTTATTTAATTTCCAAGTCAAATTCTTGTAGTAGTAATATCCATCGGAGTAGCCTAGGTTTAGCGTCCTTCTTAGTTAAAAGATATCTTATAGCGGCATGATCAGTATAGATGATTATTTTGGCTCCTACAAGGTAAGAACGAAATTTATCTAACGCGAACACTACTGCTAGAAGTTCTTTTTCTGTCGTGGCGTAGTTCATTTGCGCTTCGTCTAAGGTTTTACTCGCGTAATATATGACATGTAATTTCTTATCCTTTCTTTGTCCTAAAACAACACCTACAGTGTAATCGCTCGCGTCACACATTATTTCAAAAGGTTCATTCCAGTCGGGTGGTTGCATAATGGGTGCAGAAATTAGTGCTTTCTTAAGAGTTAGGAACGCTTCAAGGCGCTTTTCGTCGAAAATAAATTTCGCATCTTTCATTAGAAGTTCGGTTAGAGGTTTAGTTATTTTAGAGAAATATTTTATGAATCTTCGGTAAAAACCGGCATGTCCTAGAAAACTTCGTATTTATCTAAATGATTTTGGAGGTTGAAGATTTTTGATTACTTCTATTTTTTCTTTATCGACCTCAATTCCTCTATTTGATATGATATGGCCTAATACTATGCCTTCTTGTACCATAAAATGGCACTTTTCCGAATTGAGCACTAGATTAACTTTCACACATCGCTCTAAGACTTTTTCTAAATTTTCAAGACACTCTTCGAAACTTTGGCCACATACGGAAAAATCGTCCATAAAGACTTCCATGATATTATCAAGTAAATCGGCGAATATTGCCATCATGCATCTTTGAAAAGTTGCAGGTGCATTGCATAATCCGAATGACATTCGTCCGTAGGCGAAAGTTCCAAATGGGCAAGTGAAAGTTGTCTTTTCTTTGTCATCAGGGTGAATTGGTATTTGAAAGAAACCTGAGTAACCGTCCAAATAGAAGAAATGGGAATGCCTGTCGAGATGTTCTAACATTTGATCAATGAATGGAAGGGGGAAATGATCTTTTCGGGTGGCTTTGTTAAGTTTTCGGTAATCTATGCACATTCGCCATCCTGATTCGATACGTTTGGTTATAGTTTCTCCTTTCTCATTTTAGATAACAGTTACTCCTCCTTTTTTAGGTACTACGTGTACAGGGCTGACCCATTTGCTATCAGATATTGGATAAATTATACCAGCCTCTAATAATTTAAATACTTCCATTTGTACCACTTCACTCATTATCGGGTTTAATCTTCTCTGATGTTCTCTAGATGTTTTACAGTCTTCTTCCATCATAATGCGATGCATATAAATGGAAGGACTGATTCCTTTAAGATCAGTGATTTTATATCCTAAAGCTGATGAATATTTTCTTAAGATATGCAGAAGTTTTTCTGTTTCGATTTGTCCTAGGTTTGCATTAACTATAACAGGTCGTTTGAGTTCTGTGTCTAGGAATTCATATATCAGATTTTTAGGAAGTGTTTTCAATTCTAAGGATGGTTTCTTTAGGCTTTGAGTAGGATCAGGTGTAATCGCCAAACATTCACTCAAGTTTTTGTTGTTTTCAAATTCTATCTTTTTTACGCATTCGTCTATGATGTCCATACAATAGCATGTATCGTCTATGGAAGGTACTTTTAGAAATTGAGAGAAGATGAATTCTATTTTCTCTTCTCCTACCTCGAAGGTTAGTTTTCCCCGTTTTACGTCGATGATGGCACCGACGATAGCTAAGAAGGATCTTCCTAAGATAATATGGGTATTGACATCTTCTTTAATATCCATGATTATAAAATCAGTTGGAATATAGAATTGACCTATACACATAGGAACATTTTCGAGGATTCCTATGGGGTATTTGACAGAACAATCAGCTAATTGGACTGACATTTTTGTTGGTCTTAATTCTCCCATGTCGAGCTTTTTACAAATTGATAGAGGCATAACAATGATACTGGCTCCTAAGTCACACAGGGCTTTGTCTATGACAAACTTTCCTATTACGCAAGGTATAGAGAAACTACATGGGTCTTTGAGTTTAGGAGGCATCTTGTTTTGGATTATCGCGCTACATTCAGCAGTTAGTGTAACAGTTTCGTTATCCTCTAGTTTTTTCTTGTTAGACAGAATTTCTTTTAAAAATTTAGCGTATGATGGCATTTGTGTAATCGCTTATGTGAAAGGGATTTTAACATTCAGTTGCTTACGAAGTTCTACAAATTTTTTAAATTGTCCTACTTCTTTGGTCTTGACTAGCCTTTGAGGATAAGTAATTGGTGGTTTATAAGGAGGTGGGGGTACATAAGGTTTTTCTTTATCGATTTCTTTTTCGTTATTACCTTCCTCCTCCTTAGGTTCACTTTCCTTTTCAATTGGCTCTTCTGGTTTACGATACATGGCCGGGTTTTCAACTCTTGGGTCAGGGGGTCCTTCATATTCAGTTCCACTTTGAAGTATCACTGCATGATCTTGTCCTTTCGGATTAGGTTGTGACTGTCCAGGAAATGTACCGGCAGGAGCAGAAGTTGATGCTTGTTGTTGTGCTACTTGAGAGATTTGAGTTTATAACATTTTATTATGGGTAGCTAAGGCATCTACTTTGTTTGGTAATTGTTTCATTTGGTTTGCATGAATAGTAATAAAGTTTTCCATCATGATCTCAAAATTAGATTTCTTAGGCGCGGGTTGAGGAGCTAAGGGAGGTTTTTAAAAGCCAGGTGGTGTAGAAGGCACTTGTCCAGGTGCATACAACGCGTTATTATTTTTATATGAGAAGTTCAGATAATTCTTCCATCCTGGGTTGTATGTGTTAGAGTACGGGTTTCCTTGAGCATAGTTTACTTGATCTGGTGCGATACCGGCTAATAAGTGACATTCAGCGGAAGCATGCCCGATTGTTCCGCAAACTTCGCAATTAGGAGTTATAGCAGCCGCGGTGGCTGCAGGGCTTACAGTTAAGCTTTCAACCTTTTGAGTTAAGGCTTCTACTTTAGCGTTTATGCTATCTATGCTACTAATTTCGTACATTCCTCCTTCAGTTTGGGTTTTCTCTATGGATGTTCGCTCACATCCCCATTGGTAATGGTTTTGTGCCATATTTTCAATTAGTTTTTAGGCATCTTCATAGGATTTGTACATCAAAGCTCCACTTGCGGCAGCGTCTAGATTGAGCTTGGTATTGTAAAGAAGGCCTCCATAGAACATATGGATTACTAGCCACTCTTCCAATCCATGATGCGGACAGAGTCTCATCAGGTCTTTGTATCATTCCTAGGCTTTAAAAAGAGATTCGTTATCTTTTTGCCTAAATCCGTTGATTTGGGCTCTTAACATCGCAGTTTTACTAGGTGGGAAATATCGAGCTAAGAATACCTTTTTTAGTTTGTTCCACGTAGTTATAGAATTAGAAGGAAGAGATTGGAGCCACGCTCTAGCTCCGTCTCTTAAAGAGAAAGGGAACAGACGTAAGTGAATCGCTTCAGCTGACACGTTATTGATCTTGACAGTGTCCGCATACTATACGAACACTAATAGATGGATATTCAGATCCTCTGTAGGGTTTCTTGAGAATTGGTTTTGCTGAACCACTTGCAACAACGAATGTTTCAGCTCGAAATAGTTTCGGTTGATAGTTGGGGAAAAATACTTGTATGCGGTTCATCTTGAGAAGGAGTAGAGAAATCCTTAAGCGCACGAGCTGCTTCGGTCATTGATGAAGAAGGAGGGGTAGAAAATTTTTCAGATTCGTGTTTGGTCCACTCAATCCGTAATTACTGGACTTGATTCCTTAAGTGAAGTAGACGTTCGATTTCGTCGATTGGTCGTACTAAATCATCGCCTTTAGAGCGAGTACTTGGCATACAATCGAGAAGAGAGAGGGAAAAGTATAGAGTAAGACCGCCTTAGTCTATACGGCGTAACTATCGAGTTACGATAACGACTCAAAATTAGTCCCCGGCAACGGCGCCAAAAACTTGATCGCGACTTTATGCGTTTCTAAAGTCTGTAGACTGCAAGTGCACAGTCTTGTCAAGTAGTAAAAAGAGTTATCGAATCCACATGGAATATTGTATCGAACTATCGCTATCCTAGTTACTAACTAATCGGAAAATTAAACCAACATTAAGTGTTTACTATCCAGTTAATCATCTCAAACTCTCGCTCTATTGATAAAAACCTTTTTTAGTCTTTTTAAATCTCAAATCGTCGTTTTATTGATTTTCAAACCTTTCTTAATTTAAACTAAACACTTAATCAGAAAAAAGGTGATTTTTCACAAAATAAATTTTAGGCCAGTTTCATTCGGATTCACTTATGTTAAACTAATCTACATACTGATATTGAACGGTTTAGCCAGACATACTTATAAAATTAAACATGCATAAAATATTTTCAGATCCAAAACAAGTAGACATGTCACGTAAATTTAGAACATCAAACATGCAATGAAATATAAAATACGATGATATATTAAAACCTGAATAAATCTAGATACTGGGAATTACAACTACTCTACGGAGTTCTACGAGTCTCCACCTGATTAGTGCATTTTAATGCACGTTCTTCCATGTTTGTACTCAAACATTTCTTCGGTTTGTTTTATTTATTTTTATGTTTTAAGATGTTTTTATATTTTATTTTATTTTTGCATATAATTGTTTTTCGTATTATTTTTCCAGCATTAGCAGTCTGCATGAATAAATTCATAACTAGAGTTTGGAGTATCGGAATGAGGCGTGTGATCAGTCATTGGAAAGGTAAGAAAAAGATCTACGACTTTTGTCTAGGAGTCGAGAGATGAATCGGACTGAAGCAGTGCCATAAATTTCGTTAAAGTTGCAACACTAGTTTTACTTAAGTGTTTGGGTTATTTGTTATGGGCTTGGGTCGTACTTTTGACACAGTTTAATTGTAAAACGGGTTATGTGTTATTCATAGAGGGTTAGGCCGAATTTACTATTCATCAATCACTATTCATGAAATACTTGAAAGCTTTGGCAAGAATTCTCATGAAGAACTAATCGGTCCAAACAATTTGCTGTATTCGGGTTCGGATACCTTGAGATTTTAGTCATTCTTATTCAAGTTTTTTATTCCTTTCAATATTAATCTATGTCTTTTGTTTGCTTAATCCAATTTACATAGGTTATATTGATTTAATCTGATTGATTGTATGATCCTAACTATAGTCACGATTTCGTTTGCTTAATTCGTTATCGAGTCCGTTTATTTCATGTTTGCTTAATTCATGAAACTTAATCCCGTTTGCTTAATTCGGATAATAGGAACATATAATCTATAATATCAATTGCGCTTATCAGTGGATATTATAATCAAATAGGAATAGTTAATATGCAGTTGGAATTATGATAGTCGATGATAGGCAAGGACCGAATCAGTAAATTGTTGCTTCAACTTATTTAAATAATCTTTTTTGTTAATCACTTTTTCTTAATCGAACACCAAAATAAACCCCCATATTTGTTTCAATTGGTTAATAATAATACAAGAATCCTTGAGTGACGATTCACGTCATTGTCGCTATATTACGTTTGAAAAACTACTCATTTTGATCCGCGCGCGACATTGAATCAAATTGGCGCTGTTGTCGGGGATTCTTGTTGTTATTAACCAATTTCATTTGCAACCTCATCTGCAGTAAGAATATCAACTTGCAGAGCAGCCTCAATTTCAGCACTCTTTCCATTGAGCAACCACCTTCCCTCGAGCTGAAGCAACTTCCTGAAAATCTAAAATATGCTTATTTAGAGAGTAATGAAAAACTCCCGGCTATAATTTCTTATAACCTTGATTTTGATCAAGAAAATAAGCTTTTGCAGGTTTTGAGGAAGCATGAGAAAGGATTTGGATGGACATTGGCTAACATTCCAAGTATTAGCCCGTTGATGTGTATGCACTTGATTTTACTTGAAGATATACAAAAAGTAGTTATGCAACCCCATAACCTTTCAATACTTGTTATTGTGAAAGATGAGACCACCTTCACGTGTCCATTCAACACTTTTACTTTTAGAAGATTCTTCTTTGATCCTGGAATAAAAGACGAAGACATTGATAAAAATTTCATGTTCAATGGACACTACCCAAAGCTACTCCATGAGAGCCCCACTTAGGAAGAAGAAAATGCAAAAGATATCTCGTTGAGAAAGGCTGCTTATGTGATCACCTATCCTCCTTGACTACTCGGGTGTGTTCTTTCCTCTCTCTCCTCTATCTTATTTTATGTTTGTTTTTTTCATTGAGGATAATGCATATTTTAAGTGTGTGGGAGAGAATCATTTATTTTCTTTGTTTTTGTTATTTGTTTTATTTGTTTTTTATAAAATAAATAAAAAATGCATCTTCTTGAAAGTTTTAGGCTATAGGTTACTTTGAGTCGAGTTTGCGGAGACTTGGTAAAATTTCACAAGATCGGTATTGTTTTAACACCGTAAGTCTCTTGCATATGTAAATTGAGTCGAATTTTTATTATGTTTTAGCCTTACATTCGCATCCTCTGACAGCTCTTGAGTAATTTATTTTTGCAGTCGACACCATCTCACACACACTCTATGCAGGGAAGCCGATGAATATAAGTGAGTGTTCCGGAAGAATAAAAAAAAGGAGAACAAAAAAAATTCAAGGGAATGCACCTTCTAAGTTTGGTGACCCTCACCCGATCACTTAACCCAACAATTGTAGAACCTTAAAAAAAGAGATTTTGACTCGTTGTGTGTTGGTTCAGCGGTTTCTGGTGTTGAACTTGGTAGGGCGGATTACGGTCCGATCCACCCCAACTACAATTGAGTAACCAGAGGGTTTTGCCATGTAAGTACCAGAGTCCCATAAAAAAGGATCAGAGTCACTAACCGGTCGCCTTGCTATGAGTGTATGGAGATAACAAGCTTAATGTGATTGTGCCTGAATGAAAAAGAGCAAAAGAAGGATGAGTAAGTTAGGCTTTAGTATAATAACATGATTCGAGTTGATTTGCATATTCAGTAGGTTTATGTCTGTATAACTGTGGATTAGTGTTCTTACAATACCCTTATTGTGCAAGATCAGTACCTATCAATGCAAACTTAACCAAAGATGACTTGTAGCCTAGAATGAGTAACCGTTGATGTGTTTGTGTTTTGTTTTGTTTTGTTTTTCATTTTGCTCGGTGTGCAAAAGTTCAAGTGTGGGGGAATTTGATCAGTGCATTTTAATGCACTTTCTTCCATGTTTGTACTCAAGCATTTCTTCGGTATGTTTTATTTATTTTTATGTTTTTAAGGTGTTTTTATATTTTATTTTATTTTTGCATTTAATTGTTTTTCGTATTATTTTCCAGCATTAGCAGTCTGCATGAATAAATTCATAATTGGAGCTTGGAGTATCGAAATGAGGCGTGTGACCAGTAATAGGAAAGCTAAGAAAAAGATCTACGATTTTTGTTTAGGAGTCAAGAGCTGAATCGGACTGCAGCAGTGCCAGAAATTTCGTTAAAGTTGCAGCACTAGTTTTACTTAAGTGTTTGGGTCATTTGTTATGGGTTGGATCGTACTTTTGACCCGAAACAGTTTATGTGTTATTCATAGAAGGTTAGGCCGAATTTACTATTCATCCATCACTATTCATGAAATACTTGAAAGCTTTGGCAAGAATTTTCATGGAGAACTAATCGATCCAAACAATTTGCTGTATTCGGGTTCCGATACCTTGAGATTTTAGTAATTCTTATTCAAGTTTTTTATTCCTTTCAATATTAATCTATGTCTTTTGTTTGCTTAATCCAATTTACATAGGTTATATTGATTTAATCTGATTGATTGTATGATCCTAACTATAGTCACAATTTCGTTTGCTTAATTCGTTATCGAGTCCGTTTAATTCATGTTTGCTTAATTGATGAAACTTAATCCCGTTTGCTTAATTCGGATAATAGGAACATATAATCTATAATATCAATTGCGCTTGTCAGTGGATATTATAATCAAATAGGAATTGTCATACCCCAATTTTTGACCTAAGATACCACCTCATATCATTGCATATACATCATTTGCATCTCTAACAAATTGCATAGCTTGTGTTTGTTACTTGTGTTCAGCAGGGTTTAATCAAGAAATCACTCATCAGTACAAGTAACAATCAATTAGGGTTTTATTCTCCCTTCATCTCAAAAGAACTATCTTCATCAATAATCAACATTTGGTCCTCAGAGATTCATTTCAACAAGCTCAAAGGCAATGAATCAACCAAATTAGGGTTTTAACTGAAGACATCACACTCCTGACTTTTGCTCAGAATTTGACCTAATGGCTTGGGACATGATATCAAGACCTAAAGTGCATTATCTTGACCTAATTTATTGGTTCAAGACATCTCCTACACAAGGATTGATCAACAGTGAAATTTCAGATCCCCAGATTAGGGTTTTGAACTATCAGGGACCAAAATCAGGGATCACATTTGGGAAACCCTAAAAATCCCCAGGAAGTCAATCAAAGGTTTCAATCATCTTCAAATAATCCCTATGACAACATCCAATGGAAATTACATCTCAATTCAAGACCTACAGTCATCAATTTCATCTGGTCGACAATTAGGGTTTTTGACCTAATTCATCTGAACAACTGACTTTTTAATCAGGACATGGTGTCACAACTCAAACTATGGTTCAATATCCTCTAATGCCTCAATATGATCCATTCATACCATTCATTTGGTGAGGATAGCTTGGTTCATGTGAAATCTCCAGAAACGCGATTCGTCTGAAAAAGTCAACTGTACAAGATCACCATTGACTTTTGGGGAATTTTGGTCAACCATGACTTTTGAAGTTTTGAATCATCAATATATGATATAAGAAGTCATTTGATCAAGAAAAATCAAGAAAATTAATCAAGAATCAAAAAGTCAAAAGTTTGACTTTCCATACTTAGAAAATTTTCTAAGTGTTTTTCATGGTTTTTTCCAAACTTTGGAAGGGAATTTCTCAAAATTTCACCTACAAACTGAAAAAAACTTCCAACATGAAAGTTGTAGATTTTGATCCAATAAACAACTTTGACACATATAATTGTTTTCCATAAGATCAACCATTTAAGAGATATGGAGCTTCAAAGTTGGCATCTTTGGAAAATTTCACTTAAAACTTCATTTTTTCAAAGTTCATGGATCTTTTTCACCCATTTCCTTAAAGGTCTTGAAGAAACTTTCAACTAGGGTTTTGAAGTACACAACATGAGCTTTCCAAAATGTCCAAGAGCATGAAATATGGAGCATAGCTATGGTTTGGAATTTTGTCATTAGAGGCCATTATGCATGAAATTACAAGCCATTTTTACCAAAGTTATGCACTATTCTACCAAATGATCCAATTGATGACACATAGAGGCAATAATTGAAAGATATTTCTGGTTTGAGATCAGAATGAAAAGAGATAAGAAGCTTAGAGAAATAACCATGGTTTAGTTACTTTTAACCATATGCATTAAATGTGAAAGATTCCTTTCTATCCCTTAAGCCAAATCATCAAACTTTGAAGCAAGTTGCAAAGCTCTGAGTTCAGACTCTTTGGCCTATAAATAGAGATCATTTCCACTCTTCAAATCACACCAAAACCTCACAATTATAGGTTTTCTCTTTTCTTTCTTGAATTACAAGTTTCATGAGTTTCAAAGAGGAGAAAGTGCAATTTCCATCTCTTGCAAGTTCTGAGCAAAATGATGCTTCCCACAACTCATAAACATCATATATGGTGTGTTTGATCCATCCATACATCCCAAAACACCTTAAATCTCAGAATCACTACCTCACTTCCACATGAACCAAAATTGAGCCTTATCATGCCAAAATCTGTTCAAGATCATTTCTGTCCAAACTAACACCTCCAACACCTCATATATATCACATGTGAACTATCCCAACACTCATCATCAATCAAAAACTTCAGAATCATCAAGCTCGATTCAAACTTGGTTCTACTGCAGATCGGGTACCATGGAATGATCCAGATGAATTCAATCCATCCCAAGCATTCATACACCTTCCCTAAGGTCCATTGAAGCTATCCAGATCATCAAACAACTTCTGTAACACCCCTATTGCAAAATTCAATTCTCAGTTGGCCGTTTTTGAAGGTAAGCTCACTTGAACTTCAAACTCTATCATACATGCATCATAAATGAAAAACTGGTTTACCATCATGTTTCTGCATATGTATGGATCATTAACCCTCAATCAATTGCAACTTATCTTGCACATACACGATTTTAGATTGAAACTCAGTTTTAGGGTTCTTCATGTTCATACGAAAATTGACCCCCTTAGAGTGAAAATAAATGAATTATGAGGGCACCATCATGTTCCTCGTGAAAAACCGAGTGAGATAGACCCTTTGATTGACCAAAACAACACAGTTTTGAAGAAATTCAAAATTCAGTTAGGGTTGTGTTCTTGGCGCGTTTTTTGGTTTGAAAATTTCAAATATTTGTTTGAAAATATGATTGAATGGAAGAGTATCATAAACAAGCTGCACGCGCAGCTCAGTTGGTTGTTGTTTTGAGTGGTGAACCTAAGGGCGTGGGTTCAAACCCTGGCAGGACCAAACCATCTTTTTTATCACTAATTTTCTTTCATTTTTTTTACAAACTTCATCAATTAATTTAACCATTCAAATCAACTCATTTTTGATTCATTTTTTACACACTTCTTATTTAATATACCTATTTTGACAATATAAAAAAAAATCACAAAAAAAGATTTATTTAATATGCTTTTAATTAGGTTTAAAATGATACATTTTTAAGTGTTTTTAAATACTTTAAATATTGTTTTTCATTTAATTTTTAACCTAATCACTTGTAAATATTTTTTGTGATCAAACCCTAATCATTTAGGTCTTAATTGAGTATTAAAACTTGTTTTAACTTAATTAAGTTGTTTTCTTTCAAATTCAAATCGTTTTAAGACAAGCGATCACGATTCTTTTTCAAAACGATAAACCATTTCTTTTTAATTTTCAAAAGAAACCATTGATTAAATCTTTTTGATTGATCAATTGATTTTCAAAATGAAGTGGGGCCTCTCGAATATTAGAGAGTGTAAGTCCCATTTCATTTCTTTTCCTTTTGTACAGTTTTTAAAACTTTTTCAAAACAAAATCTTTTCAAAACAGTTTTCAAATCATTTTCAAAACAACAAAACTTCAAAGAAACTTCAAACTTTTCAAATATTCCATGGGCCTCCATGTAGGTATAAGTCCCAAGCCCCTTTTGTACAGACCTTTGCCTTTGTACAGTTTTTCTTCAAACAGAAAACTTCTTTCAAAACTTCTTTCAAACAGTTTTTCAAACGACGAAACGACGCGTCTGTAAATAAACAATCAACCATGTTTTGTAAATACCATGGGCCTCCATGTAGGTATAAGTCCCAAGCCCATTTGTGAAAACCTGTTTACATAGCTTTGAATAAACTCAAGTGGACCTCTCCTCGAGTATAAGTCCCGAGCCCCTGTGTATACAAATGGATCATGCTTACAGGTATATTTCCTTCATAAACTCCATTATATACACACACCTTGTCATATATATATATGCTTATTCATAACCTGTTCATGTTTGTTCATGTTTGTTCATACTTGTTCATGTTTGTTCATATATGTGATATGTGTGCTTGTTCAACTTAGTATAACACTAGGTTCCCCATAGCCTCCTATTGGGCTTCGTGCAAAGAATTCCCACTAGTTTAGGTTAGGACATAGAGTATGGTTTCCCGGTGAAATCGCTCTAAGAGCTCAAACCAACTATACCATGCCTCCCCTTGGGCTTTGTACAAACGAGTGACCCTCCCATAGCCTCCTCTTGGGCTTACAATGCAAGGACCCTGGATTGTCCCTCCCATAGCCTCCTCTTGGGCTTACAATGCAAGGACCCTCGGATAGCCTCCTCTTGGGCTTCGTACAAGGACCCACGAGCTTCTTATAAGCATCCCCAATATCCAACACAAATACCCTAGGAGATTAGACATTTATCATCTCTATGATAGGAGTATCTCTTCTATCATCACAAACAATCAATCAATCAATCAATCAATCAATCAACTTAACTTTTTTGCCACAAGGCTGGCTAATCAATCAAACCCTTTTTGCCACCATACTGGCTGATTAATCAAAGTTTTTGTCACAAGGCTGACTTCATTGAAACTTTTGCCACAAGGCTGGCTGATTAATCAAAACTTTTTGTCACAAGGATGACTTCATTGAAAGTTTTTGCCACAAGGCTGGCTAAAAAACATCTTTATCATTCTAAGCACCATAAGTGGCACAGCCCCGGGCTTATAATGAAAAGATTTTCAAACAAAAAAAACAAACAGATGTATGTGATGATATAGATTAGATACATCGAACATTTAGATGACATTTGTCTCTTATCCTTTGCTTCCACTAGCATAAGTGGGAACTACGATTGCTCTGACTTTCTCAACATCCCTTTGAGAATACGTAGGCACAAGGTCTTACTCCTTGGCGAGCAAAACTTCTCTCTCAAACCATTCAAACCTTAGCACCCGTAGACCCCGAGCTACAGATGCTCTGATTCCCTCTAGGGGATATGTATGCAGAGGATCGCGATGATCTTTGCGAGCATAATCAAACAAACACCTTAGTCTCCCACCTATTTCACAACAAAACCTCCACCATAGCATAGAATGAAACAAACACAAAAAAGAAACCTATAGAGTACTATAGATACGTTGGGTGCTAATACCTTCCCTTCGTATAACCAACCCTCTTACCCAAGATCTCCCCCCACTTTTAGGTTATTGCAGCTTTTTTCCTTTTCCTACTTTGGAAATAATAAAAAGTTTGGTCGGAACAAAGAAAAATCATTTTTATGAGCACTCGAGCCCAAAGAAGGCATCAGGTGTCTCATCCCACAAAAAAAGAGGAACAAACGATTTTTCGCCCGCGACAGGAATAATTAATCTGCAGTTGGAATTACGATAGTCGATGATAAGCAAGGACCGAATCAGTAAATTGTTGCTTCAACTTATTTAAATAATCACTTTTGTTAATCACTTTTTCTTAATCGAACACCAAAATAAACCCCATATTTGTTTCAATTGGTTAATAATAATACAAGAATCCTTGAGAGACGATTCAAGTCATTATCGCTATATTACATTTGAAAAACTACTCGTTTTGATCTGCGCGCGACAACGGATCAATTTGGCACCACAAGCCGGTTGGATTACTCTTCGAAGCGAATAAAATTCCTGAACTTGAAAATACTTGCTGGAAACAAATTGCAGGAAAGGAAAGAACAGGGAAAATAAAGTATCCTAAGGAAAATTCTGAAGGTTTTGAATAAAACTAAAGTTGATATAGTCTACCCGATGTGAGGAAACTATATATTTTTGGGATGGGAAAGGAATCGTCACGAAGAATGCCGGAAACTGGAATTTGAATGATTAATTGTTTGAAAGGGTAAATTGCATAAAAAAACTTCGGAACCGAGTACGATCTGCCTTCAAGTGTTTATATAGTGAGAGGATGTAACTTCCTTCCTTAAAGTGATGAGCGATCGTCTCAACGAATCTGGTGACTTGTGCGAAAACTAAGGAAGAAAGGGTGAGATGTGCGTCCTTTTTTCTCTCTATTCCGTTGGAGACGTGCGTCTCAAGTAATATTCAAATTAGAGACGTGGGTCTCCTTCTTTTGGGCCGGAGACAAGGGTCTCCGTCTTGGTATGAGATGTGGGTCTCAATGGATGGAGACGTGGATCTGCAAGTTGTTGGGCTTGGGAGACATGCGTCTCTGGCCCTTTTCTTCAAACTTTTTCTTGCAATGAGACGTGCGTTTCTGGGGGTGTGGAAAGTGGAGACGGCCGTCTCCTTGTGTAAGGTAGATGGGCCTCTCCTTTTCTTTTCCTAGCGCAACCCATTTAAATATTTTCTTCTTTTCTCACCCGTTGTTCTCCTTTTAGCACCTTTATATCAAATAATCATCAATTCTTAATTGATTTTTCTTCTTTTCTTAATTGATTGGGTATTTGTACAAATTTCATGAAACAAACAAAAATACCCGTGTAATACTAAAATAATGTAAAATAATAAGGTAAAATGCTAAATTAATTCATGTAAATCAAGGTAAATATACTACACATTTGCATGTTATCAAATTACTCCAGAAGAATGTTGGTCGGGTTTTAAATGAAGATTGAGTCATCTAAAAGTGTTTGGATCTATAGCATATATGTATGTGCCAGATCAGTTAAGAGGAAAACTTGATGACAAGTCGAATCAGATGATCCTAGTGGGATATCATTCGACATGAGGTTACAAGTTGTTCGACCCAGTGAATAAGTAGATTGTGATCAACAGGGGCATGATCATAGATGAGCTTAATGAGTGGGATTAGACTGAAAATGTCAAGAAATATTCAGTGAGAATCCTACTTGTAGAACAAGAAAACCCAAGTCGAAAGAGAAGTTCGACGAGAGGAAGTCAGAGATCAACCGGGTACAAGCAGACCTCAAAGAACAAGACACATGCCTGCAAGATTGCAAGATTGTGTGATTACATCAGATAATGAAGGTGAACTTGTACATTATGATTTCTATACAGATGTCAAACCAGTCAATGCAACTGAAGCATTGAAGGATTTGAAGTGGGTGAAAGCAATGAATGAATAAGTGAAGTCCATCAAAGACAACAACACTTGGTCACTTGTCGAATTGCCTCAAGGAAAAAAGGCAATTGATGTCAAATGGGTATACAAAGTGAAGATGAATCCCAAAGGGGAAGTAACTCGACACAAAGCAAGGCTCGTGGCGAAAGGATTTCTTCAAAAGGAAGGAATTGACTTCGATGAGGTATTTACACCTATTGCTAAAATCGAGACAATCAGGTTGGTTGTTGGTCTTGCAGAAATAAACAATTGGCACATATGTCAGATGGACGTGAAGTATGCATTCCTGAATAGATCCTTAGACGAAAAAGTCTATGTTACACAACCAATTAGGTTTTTGAAGCATGGCGAAGAAAGAAAGGTGTACAGATTGCATAAAGCTCTGTATAGATTGAAGCAAGCTCCAAGAGCTTGGAATAAGAAAATTGATAGTTTTCTAAGGGAGAAGGAATTTGTGAAGTGCAAAAATGAACATGGAGTATATGTAAGAAGAAGCAATAATGAATTGCTTATACTGTGTCTCTATGTCGATGACTTGTTGATAACAAGCAGCTGAAAAAGTGAGATCGAAGACTTCAAAGTGGATCTCAACAAGGAATTCAAAATGTCTGATCTGGGTGACATTTCATACTTCCTTGGAATTGAATCCTATAAAAGCAATAGAATTTTGATGATGCATCAAAGAAGATATGCAAGTGAAATTCTCAAGATATTTGAGATGGAAGAATGCAACTCGACTTCGACACCTGCAGAACCAAGACTGCAACTATCGAAAGATTCTGAAGAAGATGATGTCGACCCAACCCAATACAGAAGACTTATATGGTCACTAAGATGCCTTTGTCATACAAGGCCTGACTTAGTATATAGTGTAGGTATGGTAAGTAGATTCATGCAGAAGCCAAAGGTATCACACCTAGCATCAACGAAGAGGATACTAAGGTATCTGAAATGAGCTCTCGACTATGGAATTTTATTTCCAGCAACTGACAAAGGAAAAGAATGCAAGTTATTTAGATACTCTGATTCAAGTTGGTGTAGTGATGCTGAGGATCGAAAATCTACAGCAGGATATGTGTTTATGTTAGGTGGTGCACGAGTTGCTTGGAATTCGAGAAAGGAATCAGTAGTGGCGTTATCATCGTGCGAAGTAGAGTATATAGCTGCCTCTCTTTGTGCATGTCAAAAAAAATGGATGGTGAACTTGGTCAAAGAGATAACATGTAAAGATCATGGAGAAATTACCATGAAGATCGACAGCATGCCAGCTATCAACCTGGCGAAGAATCTGATAGCACATGGTCGAAGCAAGCACATCGAAATGAGGTTCTACTATCTTCGAGAGCAGGAGGTACTAGATGGGAAGATGAACTTGGAACACTGTAGAATTGAGAATCAGATTGCAGACATGATGACAAAGGGTGTGCAAGTCAAAGTGTTTAAAATACTAAGAGCTATGATGAATATTGACAGTTTAGACACAATGAATTAGGTGGTGTGTTGAAAGTATAATTCTTTGTGTCAGATTTAGATTTAAAATAGATAAGATTTGTTTTAGATTTAGATAGATTTGATTTAAGTCTAAAATAGAATAGATTTGATTTAGTTCTAAAATAGGTATTTTGGGTTTTTATAGTTTTGGGCTCTGGCTTAGGGAGAAGGCTAACCTAAATCTATAAATAGGGAGTAACCCTTATTTTGTATTCATTCATTAATTCACAGTATTTGCAGTTGCAAGTGAATGATAAAATTTTCCACAGTTTGTGGGCAGAGAGCTACCCTGTAGAAAATCATTGTCTTCTTTCTTTCTCTTTTCAAATTTTCATCGTTATTGTGATAGAAATTCATCATAGATTTTGGTGGATTTTCAACATAATTGATATCATCCACTATCCAATACCATAATCTGTAAGGAAACACAACAAAATTCAACCACGAGTGTGAAGGATAGAAAAACACTTAGAAAGGGGGGGTTTGAATAAGTGTAGCTTTAAAAACTTGACAGATAAAAATAAATTGCACAGTTATTTTTATCCTGGTTCGTTGTTAACTAAACTACTCCAGTCCACCCCCGCAGAGATGATTTACCTCAACTGAGGATTTAATCCACTAATCGCACGGATTACAATGGTTCTCCACTTAGTCAGCAACTAAGTCTTCCAGAGTCTTCTGATCACACACTGATCACTCCAGGAACAACTGCTTAGATACCCTCTAAGACTTTCTAGAGTATTCTGATCCACACGATCACTCTAGTTACAACCTGCTTAGATAACCTCTAAGACTTCCTAGAGTATTCTGATCCACACGATCACTCTAGTTCCTTACAACTTAATGTAATCAATTCTAAGAGTATTACAATTTGCTTCTTAAAAGCTATAATCACAAACTGTGATATTTCTCTTAACGTTTAAGCTTAATCTCACTAATGTATTACAACAGCAATGTAGTGAGCTTTGATGAAGATGAAGATTCTGAGTTTTGAGTAGAACAGAGTTTCAGCAAGTTAATATGAGTTGTTTTGTTCAGAATCGTTAACCTTGCTTCTCATCAGAACTTCATATTTATAGGCGTTGGAGAAGATGACCGTTGAGTGCATTTAATGCTTTGCGTGTTCCGTACAGCATCGCATTTAATGTTATACGCTTTTGTCAACTACCTCGAGCCTTGTTCACGCTGTGTCTACTGACGTTGCCTATAATAGCTTTTAACGTTCCTTTTGTCAGTCAGCGTAGCTTGCCACTTGTACTTCCTTCTGATCTGATGTTTGTGAATACAACGTTTGAATATCATCAGAGTCAAACAGCTTGGTGCAAAGCATCTTCTGATCTTCTGACCTTGAAGTGCTTCTGAGCGTGATACCATCAGAACTTCAGTGCTTCTGATCTCATGTTCTTCTGATGCTTCCATAGACCCATGTTCTGATTCTGCTTCGACCATCTTCTGATGTCTTGCCAGACCATGTTCTGATGTTGCATGCTGAACCCTTTGAGACAAAGCTTCTGAGCGCTGAATTATGCATACTCTTTATATATTTCCTGAAAAGGAAATTGCATTGGATTAGAGTACCATATTATCTTAAGCAAAATTCATATTATTGTTATCATCAAAACTAAGATAATTGATCAGAACAAATCTTGTTCTAACAGAGTGTCATCACAATACAACCACACATATCAACAAAACAACTTGACAGAGAGCAATATAAGAAGTTCCTTTTATTGAAACTAATCTTATGTGGAACATGAATTAATTATGAGATTCGTCTAGGTTGTGAAGCTATGAAAAAGAAATATAAGAACTAAGAAGTTTACATAACACCTTTGTAATTCTTATATTTCTTTTCATAGTTTCTCAAACTATCTGAAGTTTGCTGCTATTGTTTTGAGTCCTACAAACACCATGAAAGTTATGAAGATGTGAAACCGCAATAAATACATGCAAAAAAATAAAAACTAAAATAACTTACATCATCAACGAATATACCTGAAGTGGTAGAACTGTAACAAAGTACAAAGTTCATATTGTTTATGAAGCTATGAAGAAAAAAATTCAAGGTTGATGAAGTTTTGAGCATATCTTCATACTTCTTGAACTTTATTTCATAGCTACACAAATAATATGTACCATAAACAAACGATATGTACCATAGACAAAGAATAATCTAAAAAAAACTAAACATTGAATAAAATGCAACAAATGAGATAATCAGTAACTATGTAATAAGAAGATGGAAAAATAATAATACCTTATGTATGAAGAACAAGGATAATAAAAAATGGGTGCTAGGGTTTACATGTGAAGGAAACAACGATACTGTCCAAAGTGAGAGTTAATTCGCTTATATACGGGTATAATATTTCACAACGGTTAATACTAGCAACCATAATGATATATATTTTATTACTTATTTAAAAATAAACAAAAAATAAACGACACATCTTAACGTAAAAGGAATAAAATATATGAGGGCATTGAGGTTCGAACCCAGGAGAGTTTCATTCTATCACTACGGTTAAATCGTCCATCGTTACTATATGCTAACATTTTTTAATTAAAAAATAAAAACAATGGTTAGCGCCTCATCTTTGATATGTCACCACAGTGCATTGATGAACCGTTGTGAGTCTGGCATTGTAGTTTGCATATTTTGAAATAGTGAGACCCGCATGAGTATGGGGAGGGTATATGTATCATATTTAGTAAACAAGACAAGTAGCGGGAAACTAGCACCCGTGCTCATGGGTACCCATTTATATCTTTACTCATAAGTTCTACCAATAAGATTTAGTATTATTATATACATCTAGTACCACTCTCATGGGGGTCTGCCTATGAGGCCATATTTCTGAGTGAACTATCTTGATGTCATACCATGACTACCTACATATACCTTATCATTACTGAGCAGGGTAATCAACTAATCTACTAGAGATCACCACTTGGTAAGTTTCTTTCAACTTCACTCTCTACAATTCTCATGAATCATATAAGCGATATTGTTCTGGCCTAGCCAAAAGGCTACCCTGGGTCCCACACATGAACGACCGCTATACGCGAGAGTGCCCAACGAGCCAAGCTCATACCGAGCATATCCGGACGGTCAGAATCTCTTCTAGCATGTCAATCGCTCACCAAGAGATGATTCACCGTCTTCCCGATGAACAGTCGACGAGACAACCAGGTATTGACCAAGGCTCGCCCGTCTAACGTCTAGTTCACGGACAACTTGCTCGGTCCTTGGCAATTCCCTATCTTTGTGGATCCACTTATCAAGGCCCAAAGATAAGAACCAATGGCTACGCGCTGGGGGATCTATATAAACCCTCACTTGTGAGAGGTTCATGTATCTTATTCTTCATTCAACTATCTTGTGCCTTGCTCTCTTGCTGACTTTAGCATCGGAGTGCCTTGCAGGTACACCCCCTCCTCGACTCTGATGTGCTGCTGCTCGGTCCAAGTTCTTCTTCAACTTCCAGCTGCCCGTCCAGAACCCTCGTTCGCTCGACAGAGTCCTCTTCACGACCAGCCTCTCAAAAGCTGATCTTTTAGGTAAGATCAGTGGCGCCGTCTGTGGGAACTCTTTCCCTTTTCAAAGAAACTTTTTGGATAGAAAAGAATCATCAAGAATCATTCTTTTGAGATGTATGGTCCTACCGACGCTCACGATACAAGGAAATCTCTCTTCCAAACGCCTCCTGATTCAGAGCCGGATATTCAGGCCATGCCACAGGGCGTCGTACCTCGTGCGATCCCAACTCCAGAAGAACAAGAGGCCTTCCACTTAAGAATAAAAGGCATTCGTGCATATTCCTCCAGAGAGCACGGTCGAAGGGTCATCAGATCCCTTCCAGCTAATGGAGATCCCAGAAGGTGCGACCCCAAAAGTCGTCACCTTGATCACTACCATCAATCAGAGGACCAAGCTCCTTTAGAACCTCCAATTCTCATAATCAGGGGACCAAGCTACACGTGCGTAACGCAGCCCGTCTCCGAGACGCCATCTCCCTCCACACCATGAAGACGAGGCCCGCCTTCGACAGAAGAAAATTCGCACCTCTCCGGGGGGGATAGCCCTCCAAAACCAAGAAGATCCGGGGAGGTGATCACGAGCGAACACCCCCTTCTCCGGACATTGGAGACGACAACGAGCCTTATGACCCATTTTCTCGGGAGATCCTGGCGGCTCCACTACTTCCAGGAATGGAGAAACCTCCCAAGCTCGACGCCTACGACGGGACCACCGACCCCGATGAGCATGTTGAGAACACCGAGGAAAATCTAGCCTACATGGACGTCAGGGGCGCTATAAAGTGCAGATTGTTTCCAACGACGCTCCGCCGAGGGGCTATGGCATGGTATAAAAGCCTGCCTTCCGAGTCGATCACGTCTTGGAAAAATATGCAAAAAACATTTTGTAGGCACTTCACTGCCTCCCATCGACACCCTAAATCAGAAGCATCCCTGGAGGCTATAGTCCAGGGAAAAGACGAATCTCTCCGAGCATAGATCGAAAGATTCAACAGAGAAGCCATCCAAGTCGAGACCAACGACCGGATGAAGAAATATTTGCTCGAGCGAGGACTCCTCCCTCTGAGTGACTTTGCTAAAGCCGCCGGGATCGAGACTCCAGACACATTTGAAGCCCTGCTACTTAAGTATCAAGCGTACATCAAGTACGAAGAGAAGGAGGCGGCTAACAACGTCCATGATTTCAGACATCGGGAGGGTCCCAAAAACTCCAGGTATGAATATCCTTCGACTTCACGTCGAGGAGAAAGGAAGATGGGGGATTGGTCTCGCAACCTGAGGGACTTCAAGGGTCCTTCCGGGCGGTATACCAATTATAATCCATTAAACAAGGCTCGTGACACTATCCTAAACGAATGCGCGAGCAATGAGTTCAAAAAAGCTGGCATTTGTCCTCCTCGACCGACTGCTACGAAACCGAGGACGGACAAATCCAAATTCTGTAGGTACCACAAGAGCCATGGTCACACGACAGAAGACTGTATCCATCTTAAGGACGCTATTGAAGGGCTGATCAGAGAAGGGGGGGGGGGGGGTTCAACAAATCCCCAGTGGGTAAGATCAAGAGGTGTTTCGAGCAACTCATCGAAGCAACAACGAGGCTCAATGTGACCCTGGACAAGACCACCGGTAAATCCCACCCGCTGTCTTTTTATTTGGAAGAACTGCTTGGTGAGTCACCGAATTATAGCATCCCTCTCCTCATCAGGGAAAGGATGGCTAACTTTGATGTGCATCGAATCCTCGTCTACCAAGGCAGCTCGGTAGACATCATGTACACACATATATTGAAAACGCTGCAACTTGACAAGTCTCATCTCACCCCTACACCGGCTCGGATCTTCAATGCTTCAACGGGGAAGTTACGAGACCATGGGGGTTTGTAGACCTCATAGTCACCTTCGACGAAGGTGAAACATCAAGGGCAATCAAGACCAAGTTTCTGGTTATCGATTGCCCCTCTCTTTTTCAGTGCATATTCGGGAGACCAACCCTGGCCGAGTTGGTCGCCGTTCCCTCCACTGTGCACCTCAAAATGAAGTATTATACACCCAGGGGGCTGGTCGCCACTATACCAGGCGACGTCCACGCGGCCCATAGATGCTTCGAAGGAGGTGCCAAAGGTTTCCACACCATCACT
Organism: Vicia villosa; assembly: GCF_029867415.1. NCBI lineage: Eukaryota > Viridiplantae > Streptophyta > Magnoliopsida > Fabales > Fabaceae > Vicia > Vicia villosa. The sequence continues at coordinate 25,014 of NW_026706387.1, read as the reverse complement.
CCCCGTCCGAAGGTTACGGGGAAAGTCTCAACTCCGGACTCCTTCGAGAAGGTCAAGCCAATCCCTCGGGTCGACACAATTGAACTCGATAGTCGACTCTCAATGGATGAGTTGGCAGAAAGAAAGAAGAAGGGCAAATACCCTATGATCGAAGACCATCCAGAATGCTCCTTGGCCGCTGAACGGTTCGCCCCGAGGCCCATACCGGACGAAGATTTCGAGCTGGTTTCCCTGGGCGACAACCCAAAGAAGGGAGTTAAAATCGGTGCAGATCTGCCTGAGCTGACTAAGGAACAACTCAAGGCATGCCTCCGGGAGAACGCCTATCTCTTCGCACGAAGCGCCTCAGAAATTCCCGGATTCGACCCAAACATCGCCTGCCACCACTTGACCATTGAACCGAGCCACAAGGTAGTCGCGTAGCTGTTGCACCGCAAAATTTTCCCTCCTCATTTGTACATATTTCATCAAGCTACAGTAGACGTTTATTTCGTCTTCCAGCCTTTTCAAAACTTCTACTGTTCATTTGAGCAAGTTTACTGCAAAAATAGTGACAAAATGCATACTGTTGTTCACTGTTCCTTACAACGTTCGAAAATTCATAAAATATTTCTAGAGTACCGTATCAGGACCGTTTCGATTTCTGAGTATCCGTCTCAACATAGTCTACAAGAAGCTCTAACTTCCAAGAATCAATTTCAATAAGAAAGCTTCCAAAAATGCAAAATACTGACAAATTTCAGTGATGTGTTTCACCATTTGCACAATCTTGCAAAAATAATAACTCGGTCGATTTTTATCGTATCGAGTCCATTTTTGAAGCATGATGTCACAAATCACATTATCTTTGGGTTCATAGTACTTTTGGATTCCAACGGTGTTCCAAAGACTTCTGTTTTTGGTTTATTTGGCAAAACGGAAGGGTGAAAGCAAAGAAAAGGCCAAAAGTCAGTCTACAAGAAAATTCATAAAAAAATCATCTTTCGTCAGAAAAATCTCATCTCTTGACACGAGGTCCCTGACATGTAGATCAAAAAGTCCACAGTTGAAATCAGAGCGAAATTTGGAATTTAAACCTGTGACCTTGTCGCGTTTTTGCTGTCGTAAGCATAAAAACAACATTTTTCAGGCATCAGATGAATTTGTCTCAGACGTTTCTCGTCATAAATCGGCACGTATCTCATTAATTTTTCGTCCAATTGAAATAATTCTCGCGGAAACGAGTCACAATTTCAGTCATGGACGTTATATCAAAAGTTTTCATTTTCGGAAATTTTTGATGGCGTGAACATTTTTGTGGGACCCATGTGATTTTCCCTCATTTTTATTTTTTAGTATAAATTCATTTTCCCATCACTTTTTCATTCTAACCATATTTTTCCATTTCAAATCATTTTTCAATTCCCTTCACACTCTCTCATTCTCTCTCAACTAAAACACTAACTCACTCACATATTTTAGTTTTTTTATAGATCAAAATCAACCAAAAACACTTTTTAACTTTAGTTTTCTAAACTTTTTAGAACAAAAACCCTAAAAATTTCAAGAACGCCAACAACTTCATATCAACTCTTCAAGAACATTCATCAATTCTCAAGAACAAAAATCAAGAATTCAACTCAATCTTTCTCCTCTCCAATGAAATCCTCTCCTCCTTCTAACGCCATCATCAACATAATCTCACCGTCACTTTCTTTCAATTCATTGTTTTCAAGCTTCAAGAGGTAACATTCTAACACTTTGATTCATGATAATTATAGTATTATATTGTTATTCTTGTGAATTGTAGTGGATTTTGGCATTGAATTTAGTTAGATATATAATTCCATTGTTAGAGTTGGTATATTCAACATAGAATTTTACATAAAATATAGTTTCCAATTTGCGCACACCATGTGTTTGTAAATAATTCACATAGAACTAAACTTTGACATAATTGGCGTTTTTGGTCATAACTTTTGATTCGTAAATCCGATTGCAGCTTTTTTACATGGAAGCATAGGTTTTATGGTGTTCCGAAGCTTCCTACGCGGACGGATTTTGGTTTGGACAATTTTGGCCAATTTTGGGCAGTTCTAGAATTTTGACGAAAATCGGTTTTTTGACCGAAAAGTGGCCAAACCGACCACTTTTTTAAGTCCATCCGCACATGTAAAGCTTCCATAATTTTTGATAAATCATTTCAATTTATTTTTGAGCTTGTGACATCGTTCCGGTTCGTTTTGATGACATTTCCATAACAGCAATGCTATGTGTACACTAAAGTGTACACCTACACCGTATTGGTGTACGTACGGACGGTACTGTTCATGTACGGACGGTACTATTCACCGTTCGTACATGAACAGTGCAATATTATATTAATATTTTTTTTACGTTATTTATTTATTTTTTTAAATATTATTTTTTAAAAAAATATTTTTTTTATATTTTTTTAAAAAATATTTGACAATACCTGCAGATTTACCTGCATTTGAAATTACCTGCGAATTTACCTAAATTTGTAGGTAAATTCGCAGGTAAATCCGCAGGTATTGTCAAATTCGTAGGTAAATCCGCAAGTAAATCCGCAGGTATTGTAAAATCCTTAGGTAAATCCGCAGGTATTATCAAATCCGTAGGTAAATCCGGAAATAAATCCGCAGGTATTGTCAAATATTTTTTTTAAAAACATAAAAAAAAAATTTTAAAAAAATAAAATTTTAAAAAAAATTAATATAATATTGCACTGTTCATGTACGGACGATGAATAGTACCGTCCGTACATGAACAGTGCCGTCCGTACATACGGTGTAGGTGTACACTTTGGTGTACAAATAGCATTATTGTTTCCATAATGTGGTTTTTTGACTCCTAAAAGTGAGTTTATGTGTATTTTCACTAAGTGTTTGATGTGTAAATTCTATCAATGATGCCTAGATTGTTAGCTTTCATTTTGTGCTAGTTCTAATTAGATATAGGTTTGTAATATAGCACCAATAGCATGTGTTTGATATCTAACATTAACAAGATTAACATGTCATATTTCCTCATGACACTAATATTACGAATTCACTATTTTCTAGTTTTTAGCCTAACACTAACATTGACATGATTTAGCTTATCTTCCAATGCCATAATAAAACACTTACTTATGCATATTTTGGCTAGTGCTATAGGATATTAACATAGTTTCTTTGATTCAATACTAACCATTTAACATTCACTTGTAAATTTTGTCAATTCCTTGTTTTTTCACATAACATGTGTAATTTTCCAACTTTATGAATTTCATGCTAAATGTTTCCATACTTGTTTTTTTTGGGTTTGTATCATGTTCCAATTAACTCAAGACACATAATAAAACCATTTCTAAGTGTCAAAACTTGAGATAATCGGAAAATGACCCAAATACCCGATTTTGGTACTTTTTGCGATATAAACTCGTTTTGTACATAATTTTCCGACCGTTTATCATTTTTCTGACTTCTTTATATGTAACCATACCTTTTTGAGTATTCCGGAGCTGTTGGTATTATTATTTCTGCATTCCAGACACATTATTTTTTCGATTTCGCTACTGCCAGAATCACGAAAATACCCCTTTGAGCCATTTCCGGTACGAATTTGACAAAACCAACTTTGTTTTTGAGTCTGTAGGGACGTTTCCAAGCTTCCATGTAAATTTTGCTCGATTCCGATAATATTTACTTTTGACGTTCTTTGTTGACTTTTACCGATTTTGATTTCGTTTGATATGTAGATAGTTTCATTGACTTCCATTTAACTTGTATTCATATTTAAATAGCACTTTCATACTATTGCACTTTATTTTGCTAGATACAGATACCGTTCGCACACATTTTGTTAATTTACATAGTTACTTTAACTAGTTTGTGTTATTTTTCGGGTTTTCATGTATCACACCTTTGTTGTACATTTAGCTTGTTTCCTTGTTATCTCTAACATTTTTTGTGAGTTTGTGTAAGGATTCTATGGAGCTATTCGGCATTACATGCCTTTCTCGGTATTCCACTTTATTTGTGGGATGCCGCATTTCTCATGCCGGATGCTCGACATTCCACTTTATGTCTAGGATACCACTTGCGTTCTTGCCCCTCATGCGAGACGTATATATATTATTGTACATTATCTGTATATAGATTTTGTTTGCAGGGTGCGGTTGTGGTTTATTTCCGCAATCGACATTTGTACATACTTGCTTTTAATGCTTTGAAGAAGCATCTTGACCATGTTACTTGTGGATGTAACTTGGATCTCGGGGAGTTCTATTCTTAGCGTGCTTTTGCTAATTGATTGATACCCATTCGGTATACTTATTGAGCCTATCTACATCCCTTATAGCATTTATTTATCGCTTTCCTTGCCATGAGAAGTAGGAATAAAGATGTATGATGGGAATCTCTGTTGCTGATCATGTCAGGAGCCCCTCTGGTTTATTTAAAAACTTGTTTAAGGCAATTCTACATATGATTTGAAAGTCCTCCAAAGAGGCCATGTTTGTGTTTGTTTACTTTCCGTGCTGCGGCAGGTACCATGGTATTAAGACCCAAAAAGGGCACCATTAAAATTCCTCAAAGAAGTGTCGTCCATATGCTCACTTTTTGAAAGTTCTGAACTCTGTACATGTGCCCAGATCTTATCGAGTCAATATGTTTGCTTATACTTTGTCGCCTAGGTGACTTGATACCTTGTGCGATGTTTGACATTCTTCGGACCCCTAACGGTCCAAACCGCATTATACCTAATGATAGTGTGTGACATCCTTTATGCTCTCTACCAGAGAAATCTCTTATCCCTCTACCTGAGGCACCACTTAGCTCTCTACCAGAGACATCCTTTAGCCCTCTACCGGAGGCACCTCTTAGCTCTCTTCCAGATACATCCTTTAGCCCTCTACCGGAGGCACCCCTTTGCTCTCTACCGGAGACATCCTTTAGCCCTCTACCGGAGGCACCTCTTAGCTCTCTACCGGAGAAATCTTTTAGCTCTCTATCGAAGACACCCTTTTACTCTCCATGCGTGCGTCTCCCTCTACTCTTTATACGAGACACCTTTTGCATGCTCCCTTAGGGTTCGGCTCTTCGCTTGAGCCATAGACTTTAGGTTGCTATCCATACATGACGACATTAGGTAGACTACCCTTTCACGTAGGGCTATCTTTTGCATTGCATTCAAAAAAATACAAACAAACTCTTTTAATTTTTCTCTTTTATCGGACGTGTTATTTCCGCTCCATCCCATGCGTGAGTCTCCAAAGGTCGAGCAGCGGAGTGTGAATGTAATATCAGCCACCTAAAAAACACAAAAACAAACAAAATTAGATAGCCGAACTACGGTTTCTCTGATCCCTCAAAAGGGTACGTCGGCAGCAGGGTGGGGCCCGTGCGAGCATAATTCTTTATTTTCCCTACATTATTTTTCCTTTCTTTTGCATGCATTTCGATTAGCTTTGTACATAGACATAAAATTTAATTTTACACCCATTAGACAACAAGCAAGCGTGGATCCCATCGAATACGATGGACGTGAGGGGTGCTAACACCTTCCCCTCGCGTAACCGACTCTCTTACATGTTTCTCTGGTCGCGATGACTTTGTCTTATCCTTTCCTTAGGTTTATGCAGTGTTCCCTTTCCCTTCTCTTGGGATAAATACACTTTGCTGGCGACTCTATTTTCTATTTTTTCACCACCTCCCGTTTGTACTTGGATTTCCGGCTATGGAAAATATCGGGAGCGATAGCTGGCGACTCTGCTGGGGAGAGTGATTAACCTCTTGCTGGTCCAATCCCTAAGCGAGTCAATCCTAGCGCTTGCTTGTTTACTTTTGTCATTGGGTGTTTGTTTTATTGCTTTGCATAATTACCTATTTGCATTGCATTCTATGTGAGCCTTTATTTCCCGCATACTGGATTTGTCTGGACTGTTCTGGATTTTCTTTGGCGGGTTGGGTTGTTACAAGTTGTAAAAGGCCCAATACACATGTTATGAGTTTACGTAGGAACACTTAGGACTAGAGCGGACTCTCGATGGCTATGTGACGTGAGGTCATGGGATAGCATAATCAGGAGACCCCGTGCTCGGACGAGGTTCAAATGCGGTATTATCATCATCATGTAGATGTTACGATGATAATACTTAGCAGGAGAACTCACGACTCTCGAGTTACCCCATTGTCCTTACCATGACCTAGACTACACCCGTGAGTGGGGCGAGAATTATTCTTACAGGTAAAGATACTGTTGGTGACTCTCGTTATGTTGGTGAATATGGTTTCCTTGGTATTCTATGATTATGCCAGACCTTTGATCCTATGATATTCAAACTTGGTTTCTTTGTGTTCCATGATGGTATCTGACCTTTATTTGGTTTATATTTATTGTCCATGGTATTATGAGGATTTCAAAATGGATGTCACACTTTTGATCCTGGTATATTCAATATACTCAGAGGTCACTCAACAGATATTCAGCAGCACAGTGGTTGCCCATTTATTTTGGGAACCTTGATCCCATATTTATGTATACATAACATGGTTAACCACATTCTTAGCATGCATGTTCCATTATTTCCAAGGAATCATATCTTTAAGTTGTGCATCGAGCTTTTCCACGTCATACTTGTCTAAGATTTTAAAATCAAAGCATGAGGATTCCTTGGAAATGAATGAACATGTCATTGCATGTATACCATGCATCCCATACATCTCATGCATATCAGGTGTTCAGAGTTGAGGTTCCTTATTCAGGCTTGGTACTCTCTTCAGAATTGCAAATGCGACTTTTCCTGCTACATGTTCAGAGTTGGGGATTTCCTATTCATATTTGGTTTTATCTTTGAAACCGCAAGTTTTGACCTCTTACTGTTACGAGTTCAGAGACCAGACATGGAACAACTTTATGGGGATTTGATTGAGAAGAAAATTCATTTGGGTTTGTTTATGAGGACATTCAAGTTATGACCCATGATCAGAAACTCTTAAGAGGGGGAAAAAGTCAGCTGAGGACTCAGGTGAAATTGATCATGGAGTTTTTAAATACCTTGTTGGGAAAAGAAGACGATATGTTTGTAGCAAAGACAAAAGGAGGCCTAAAGGATAGTTTTACCTGGTTCTCATGTCTTATGCTCAGTTGCTTCCACGCTTGCTTGAGTTGCAACTGGTTAAGCTTTGTACTTCGTTACCATCTACAAATTCCATTCATGATGATGAGGATGCTAGGTGTGAGTTCTATTCTGGGGCACCTGGTGATGTTGAGAACTATAAGTAGGATTTAAGTTTCGCTTGCCGCAGGGGCATTTATGTTTTCTCTAGATGGTTTGACCATGCAAGACAATCCTTTTCCAAATGGTGATAGTTACATCTGTTACATCTTATTCTCGAGGTCCTACTTCCCGTTTTGGGTCACTATAATTTTGGCTCCTAGAGTTTCCATCTCAGCAGCCAGTGCATTGTTTCCCAAACAAATCCAAAAGGGAAGGCTTATTAGCAGAGACAAAAGTATGAGTTGCAAGTTGGTGCGATCCTGATGACTTTTGCCCAGCTACTTCGTCGCTTGTGGGAAGATCAGTTGATTAAGAGTTATGCTTTGGGTCCTCTTACCATCAATATCTATCCTGATTTCTATGTCAATTCTTGATGTGCTAGCCATTCTAGGGCATCTGATCATCGAATCAAAGATTTCAAAACATAAAGTCTAGGATTTGCTCGACACAAGGGCACTTGTGTTGATTTTTAATGATTTATACCGATCAGTCCCTACTTCATATGTTGTAATTCCTGAGTATCGTTCGCAACTTGTACTTCTGAGGATGTCTTCCCAACACTCATTGCTTGTTCCAAGTTGCGAGAATCAATTGATAAATCAGAATCCGCATCATCTGAATGCTCATGCAGATCATCAAGGGTTGAGGAAACCAATAAATGGGTTTGAAATAGTTCATGGGCCTCATCTTCATTTATTCTCTCTATTGCCCAAGTTTTCATTAAAGGAAACCGAACAGTTGAAGCATTTCATTCCTCCTTATCCTACGAGGATTGATCCTGACGCCTACTTTGACTATCATTCCGGTGCACCTGGCCATCTAATTTAATGTTGTATGTCATTCAGAGATAATGTACAAGACCCTCTTGATTCAAAGGCTAGTGTTTTCACACCAGACAGCCAGAATTGAATTCTCATTTGACTCAACAAATGTCAAAACCGCAAAGTGCATCGCCAGGAGCAACAAGTCCAGACGGAGGCCAAGTTTCCTCAACGATGGCAATCTTTTGTATCCTTACTGCATTTTCATTTGTATCTTGCTTTATTGTCTAAACATTGTCTGCATGTAGAACTTTGTCTATTTTTTAATGTTAATTTTAATACATTGATTATGTTTGTCTTAAAGTAATTCTTTAGTTTTACTTAATCCATTTGTTTGCACTCATCCATTCGTTTTCACTCATAAATTTTTTTTTTTGGCATTTTGATACCAACATTACCAATCCTTTCGCCCAAGCAAAAGTTGGAGGGAGAATGATGAAAAATAAAATGCAAAATCTCAGCTTGTATGCTTTTGAGTAGAGCCCTGTTGAAGATGTACATGCATTGTTTCAAATCCCTAAACACTGGAGATATAAGGGAGTGAAACCCTCGTTAACCTCTCTGAGCCTTCGAAGTAGGAGTTTCTTTTCTGTTCAGAAAAAACCCTTATTTTTAAACCGGGGCAGGGTAGTGTTCAGTTAATCTGATTGAGCATTTAAAACTCAGCAGGAGTGCGCATCTAAGGATATAGCAATGGTTATCTTTACAAAGGTTGAGCAAAGTAGAAACCATAATGGTTATCTCTCGTCTATCACCAATATGCATCAAAGAAGGACCATATCCTAACGGGTATCCCTCGCACACCAGGAGGTCAACTAGATGATGATGCCAAAATGGTAATCCTTCATCCACCAAAGACTCGTGCAGTCACTGTAACACCCCAATTCTACCCCTCGTAATTTAATAATAAAATCAGAGTTTCAAAATTTCATCCAAACATAAAATGAGGTATCACATATTCGTGTTTCCATCACTTTGCATTATAATGCATATCATCAAAATCAAAAGTCGGATATACCGATCCATATCATATATCATCATATCAACATATGAATATTCACAACACAACGGATATGTTCACAAAAATATACATGCCATCATGTTATCATCATTACATAAAGTTATGACATAATAAGATAGTACACATAAACTATCCTATCCAAAAATAAGAACGTCGCCCACAACCCGAGTGTTACTACTATCAGAGCAGAGCGACATCAAAATAAAGAGACTCGAGCTAATCCTCGTCATCCTCGTGGATCACCTGCACGTTACCAATATAAAGGCAACAGCGAAACAAGTAAAGGGTGAGATACTCCAAAACATATAATTGAAGGCATGATAAAATATATATATATATAGTTTTGGAATCATAAATGATATAGGATAATAAGAATATGTCGATAAATATCCAATTCTCACATACTTTAAATCATCATCTAGTGTACAAAATCAACACTTTAATTTCATCACATAATCACCAAAATCATGTCAAAAATAATACATGAACTTCATCGCCATATACTCATATCGTCGCTTTACCGTCATGTTATATTCATCACTTACTCATCATAAAACCATCACATATATTCGCTTTATGTTCAACACCAAAAATCATCACAACATAAAGTATCATATAAAATCGCAATTTATTATAAGCCATCAAATAAACTCAATGCCAAAAGACTCAAAGTAAACATAACCGACTCCATGAGATACGACTATGTTATGCATGTGGTACCAATTCTTCGCTTTGTCCATTAAGGAACATTGGCATAAAAGCTCATCGTCGCCTTGGCATAAAAGCCCACGTCGCCTTGGCATAAAAGCCCTCGTCGTCTATGCAATGTATGTGACTCGACAACACGATATCACAAACACGACACAACAAACAACATCGCACATCAAAATTTGGCATAAAGCCTACGTCGCCATATTTATCCACATCAAGATAAACATATCATCGCATCACATATCATCAAGTGTTCATTATGAATAAACCATCGCAACATCATAACCAATCACATACAACATCATCAATTTAATCACTTAATTCCAAACATGTAAAAATAACCAAACATCAATAATCGTCGCAAAAGTCATTCACAATAATCGGTATCAATTATAATTATGAACATCATAATCGGATTGTCCATACGCGACTTAAACCGACTAAAACATAATCCGATTCAACTTAACCGTCACACAACTTATTTCGGTTCACGTCGTAAAAACTCGAAATCTTGAAAAACTAACCTCACCACGATGTTCTACACGTCAAAATTAGCTACCACGACAATTTTCGTTCAATTCGGAGAAACTTGCTCCGTCGCCGAAATTGCCGAAATCGGGAAATCGGAACATAATCGGGTTCCAAATTAAATCGGCTAACTTATGTCATATTTGTTTTTAATTAAATATAATCATATAACATGATATTTATAGAGATTGGCAAGAAACAGAAAGCATTACAGAAAATAGAAACAGGGCAAAATACAGAACTGGGAACATAAAATGGAAACGGCAAAAATTAATGAGACGGACGCCCCACCAATGGAGGTGGGCGTCTCCCACCCTTTAAGAATGAGGAGAAGGGCGTCTCCACTCCAAGGCATGTGAGGAGATGGGCGTCTCCTCCCTCACTGTGCATATACATTTTCTGTTTCAATTTCTAACGCAGTTACTTAAGAACAGACAATTTTCCATTTTCACAAACAGACAGTTTCTAATTACTGCAATTCTTATAACTCAAATTCTATACCAATAATTCATCCATAAATTCAAACCCTAACATCAAATTTCCCCCAAATCCAACATATATTCATCAAACCCTAACTATAAGCATTGGAAAATCAAACCCCTTACCTCAAATGTTTGAATGATTCTTGATGATTTCAACCAACCAAACCCTAGCTTCTTGCTCTTGCTCTTGTTCCTCTTCTTCCTTCCAAGACCTCTAGCTCTCTCTCACTCTCTCTAAGTGTGTTCTTTGTGTTATGACATATAACAAATGGTGTGGGTTTGTTTATGGTCTTGCAAGACATGGCCAAAATTACCAACAAGCCCTTCTTAAAAAATAATATCTCCACTAATTATCACTAAATAATATAATTAACCCAACTAATTAAAATAACTCCAAATAATAAAATATCGGTCCGAATAATATTTTACAGAACCGAACGGAATAAAAACTGGTCTCTCAAAATAAATACCGGACCAAATAAAATAATTACCGGTCTCTCAAAATAAATACCGGACCAAATAAAATAATTACCGGTCTCTCAAAATAAATATCGGACCAAATAAAATAATTACCGGTCCCTCGAAAACGTCGCCGGATATATTTATATCGGTTAATATAAAAATTCTCGTCGCAAAAATAAACAGCAAACAGTAACTCAAAAATATTAATATAATATAATATTAAATAAAATGGGGCGTTACAACTCTCCCCTACTTATAAAATTTCGTCCTCGAAATTACCTGACTCGAAAAGTTCGGGATAGGAATCCCGCATCTTGCTTTCTAACTCGCACGTCGCACTTTCGCCAGTTGCTCCTGTCCAAACAACTTTAACCAAAGGAATCTCTTTACCACTGTTGTACCCTAAAATTTGCCCTCACCTATTCAAGGGCAACTTGATTTAACAGTCTCCATATGCCCAGCACATCCGCAGAAGCTCAAGTCTTAAATATGATCAAATGAACAGTAACGCTTCCTAACTTAGAGACAGTAAAATTAGGGTTTTGGTATACACACGGATAATGGATCAATCAAAGGTCTGGCACGGCTTCATAAGGTCACATATGCTCCTAATAATCTTCATGTCAAGTTTCGAGTCAAACGACACAGGTTTGGTGGCTCATATGTCAATTAGATCAACAGTCGATTCTAAAAAGACAGAATGGTCAATTCAGGTCCAGCAGCAGTCAATGCTCGAGATTTTTGGCCAACATCATCCTCGTGGTCCTAAAATCATCATTTGATCAAGTATTGATCATGATGAATCAAGGAAAGCTCAAAAAGCTCAATTGCAAAAGTTACTGTTTCCTAAGAAACTGCGAAAAGCAGCCAAACTGGGAAAATTAATCAAATACTCATACTTCATCAGAAAAATTCCAACCAAAGCTCATTTTGAAGAGAATTTTTCCCTTAAAAACATGGTTCAAGAATTGAAACCAAAGATGCATGGTTTGGAAGATATGACTTAAGACATTATAGGTTCGTTTCAAAAGTCAACAAACAGACATTATCTTCAAAAATTCACAACTTGAGCATCACAGATCAAATGGACATGAGACCAAAGGAGTTGGTTAGATTACATCTTAAGCTTTCGAAAAAGACCAAGAACGCATTTTTCTGATCGAAATTAAGGAAGTTACGTATTTTTGAAGTTGACCAGATTTGAGAAGCGGCATGAAAGACAATATGACCGAATTCATTTTTTCAAGTCCACGAGCTTAAAATATGGTTTTGAAACTTGACTTATAAGCTATCCACGATCCATAAACCTTGCCATCTATTTTTTATTATTATTATTTATTTTATTTTGAATTTAATCATTTAAATTCGATTTAATTTAAATAAAATACTAGAAAATAGAATCAAATCTTGGAAAACTTATTTTTTCATCAAATCTTGCATAAATCAAATTTCAAGTCCAAGCCCGCCAGATTAACCTAATTCCCATCTATAAAAAGGATGTTGTTAAACCTTATTTTTCATGTACAGACAGCATACAGAAACCCTTATGTACCGACTAACAATTTACTAACAATTTCCTAACCCTTATTTTCTAACCAATTCCTTTTCATGTACATACTCCTCCTAACTTTTCGAAACCTTATTCCACTGGCCTTCAAGAAACCATACCCATATTTTCACTTTCAGAGGGAGTTTTCTAACCTTGATTTTCTTTTTCCTTTTCATACATAAAATCGGTTTTGTTTTACTAACTAATCATGTAGCTTGAGCTTATTACTAATTTTTGTTTGATTTTATGCTAATGATGTCTCGTTTGTATATTTAACAGCTATCAATATAAGCCGAGGAGAAGTGATAGAAGAAATCAAATTTCCCTTCGTCAATGATCCAGCAGCATCCGTCTCCATCATCGCGCTTCCACGGACCAACGCTCTTGTCGATAATTTTCCATCCATCGCTCACATATAACTTCTTCGAAACCAATCCATCGGCAATCAAAATACCACCATATTTTCAAGCCATTGCCAATCTTACTTTAAAGCATCTGTCAAATTTCATCACTTCTAAAGACAAACGAATAAAACTATTAATTCTTTAAAACTAATAATTTTGTTCAAAATTTATGCTTGTTGTTGTGGCAGGTCGATTCAGGAAGAGAAGTTTCATCACCACTCATCGACAACAACGTCCGTCACTTTCCGACTCCGCCGTCAACACATCTCTCGGCTTTCTCCCTGCCCAGTCACGACCCACGAAACGGCAGCCACTCCGAGCCAACACACCCTCCACCAACTGTCGCGGGCCCTTCCGTCAACACAACAACAACGAACACACTCTCTCCGTCGTTCCTCACTGTCGGCGACGCAAACAACCTCCTCCGTGCGAGACCTCCGATACCGCGAGCAACAAGGATAGAGGTAAATGGAGATTTGAAGGATTATTTGGGAGAAGAAATATACAGAGAGAGGAAGTTTTTTTATCGTGAAAGAAAATTGGGAAAGGAGAGACACAGTAGAAAAATTGGGGATAACTCCCTCTCGTTTTATCATGTCAAAACTACACTCACTTAGATATCATAAAGTTGGAACACTGTTCAAGGAAACATTGTGTCATAGTGGTAGAGTTGTGGTAATGTGAAGGCAAGGACCTGGGTTCGATTCTGGCATGCTGCAGGTTACAATTCTTTTATCTTCCTTACTTCTTTTTAGTATTTTTTTAATTATTTTAAAAAAGGGGAAAAGACTTCTAATTTATTTTTTTTTTAAAATGATGATTTAATTTTATTAGACTTAGATTTTCAAACTTTCATCTGATTTCAGAATCTTGTAAATATTTCTTTTAACATGATTTATTTAAAAATACAAAAATGTTTTCTTTAATTGTTTGTAATTTAATTCACGTTAGAGTTAGGACTTAATTTTAAATTTTTGTCAATAATTAACTTGTTAGAATTAGGATTCCGATTAATTCGATTCTCATGTAATAACTAATGTTGACTTAATTCTTTACTAATTAATTCTTGTAAATATAATTAACATGCTAATTTTCTCAATTCATCTAAATAAGATTAGGGTTAGGTTTATATTCTTTGTCATGATTCCTTGATCATATTCATATGAATTTTAAACTTTTCTTTTGTTTATCCTCCGAGGTTTTCATTCATATTAATCCCTGACTTTCGATTGTTCTCTTACTACTTATGTTTTCATTACAAATAGTCACATGGTTTGTCTGCTAACTTTTTTTTGAGTGTTTTGTTTTGGGGAAGATACAAGGTGCACATCCCCTCTTCCCTCTCTTTTTATTTACTGTAAATTATTTTGCATTGTCACTAACATTTCTTGCAGCGGGGAAGATATCAGGTACACAGTCCTATTTCCCTTATCTATTTATTTCTGCAATTTTTATCTGTCTTCATTTTCTTCATCTTATTTTCTTTTCTTGGGATTTGGTACATCCCTTTCCCGTAACTATTTTATTACTTCGCCATGCCTTGTATGCCTTGTTCTTTTGTTTATTTTGCCATGATAATACTTTCTGTCGCCTTTCTTTATGAAACCCTAATTTGGGTACAAACCTCCGAGGTTTCTCTTATTTCTATTACTGTCATCTTTCAATTTCCTACGGCACTCTGATTCCTCAATACACAAATGAGGATACGTAGGCAGTCGGATTCGAATCCGATACGAGCGCAATAATAAAATAAAACACGCGGTTTTTAAGGAAACAGTACGATGGATGCGAGGGGTGCTAGTACCTTCCCCTCGCATAATCGACACCCGAATCCACAATCTCTAGGTTTTATTCGTTTATTTTACCTTTTCTTTAGGGATAAAATAAATATTCGATGGCGACTCTGTCTATAGAAAATTTAAATCTTTATTTAATTTTCGAGGCACTTCAACCACAAAGAGACTTTATCTCACGATCTCCGATCCTTAAAGGCATCGTCTCCACCGTAAGATTATCTCGAACTTGAATATCATCCATCTCAATCACATGTGAAGGATCCGAAACATACTTCTGAAGTTGTGACACATGGAACACATCGTGCAAATTCGAAAGATTTAGCGGTAACGCCATTCTGTAAGCCACTTTTCCCACTTTACAAGTAATTTGGTAAGGACCAATAAAGCGAGGAGTTAGCTTCTTCGACTTCAAAGCTCGACCAACACCGGTTGTAGGAGTAACTTGCAAAAACACATGATCGCCCTCTTGAAATTCCAAGTCTTTTCTCATTTTATCATGATAACTCTTTTGCCGACTTTGAGAAGCTTTCATCTTCTCACGAATCATCTTCACCTTCTCAGTAGTTTCTCGAACAATGTCAGGTTCAAGTACTACACTCTCACCAGATTCATGCCAACACAACGGAGTCCTACATCTCCTACCATACAACGCTTCAAAAGGCGCCATTCCAATACTAGAGTGGTAACTGTTATTGTAAGTGAACTCTATCAATGGAAGATAAGTGTCCCCACGAACCTCCTTGCTCAAGAACATATGCTCTCAACAAATCCTCCAATGATTTAATAGTCCGCTCAGTCTGACCATCAGTCTGAGGATGATAAGCCGAACTCAACCTCAACTTAGAACCCAAAGCCTCTTACAAACCTTTCCAAAAATCAGAAGTAAACCTTGGATCTCTATCTGATACAATACATAGAGTAATGCCATGCAACTTCACAATCACATTCGTATAAATCTCCGCCAACCTTGACACGAGATAAGTAATGTTAATAGGACTAAAATGAGCCGACTTCGTAAGCCTATCAACAATCACCCAAATTGTATCATGTCCTCTTGGTGTATTCGCTAACCCCGTCACGAATCCATATAAATGCTATCCCATTTCCATTCTGGAATCTCTAACGGTTGCATCAACCCTGCAGGTTTCTGATGCTCCACTTTAGACTTCTGACAAGTCAAACAAGCATAAACAAATTGAGCCACATCTCGTTTCATTCCAGGCCACCAAAATAAATTATTCAAGTCTTGATACATTTTAGTCGCTCCTGGATCAATACTCAGACTACTTCTATGACTTTCCTCTAAGATCATCCTCTTCAGATCTATATCACCGGGAATACAAATTCTACCTTGAAACCTCAATACACCCTGAGCATCCAACTTGAAATCTTCATTCTCAGTTTGTCCGACACTAACCAACACATCAACAAGTTTCACATCAAGCTTTTGAGCTTCTCTTATGCTATCAAGGAAATCATTATTGATCTTTAACATTCCCAAGATAACACTCTTTGGCGTCACTTCAATTACTAAGCTCATATCGCGGAATTGCTCAATCATCTCTAACTCTTTCACCATCAAAAGTGACATATGCAAAGTCTTTCTGTCATACCCTAATTTTTGACCCCCCTGAGATGACATATCTTCAGGATTTTCATCAAGTCAAAGTAAGTACCCAGAGCAGTCTGACATTCAATCAAGGGTGTTCAAAGACCAGAAAGCTCAGGCAAAGGATCAATCCATAGAAGGATTAGTCTCTAATACAATCATAAGACTCAAGAGCTTCATTATTTCACCTATGATTGATTAGACACCCAGTCATCTGAGTACAGGTTTACTCAGGTCACCAGACTAGGGTTTTTTAGCCTATCAAGGACTAAAATCAGGGATCACCTTTGGGAAACCCTAAAAAGCCCCAGGGGATCATTCAAAGATATCAATCATCTTCAAATAGCTCATATGACAAGATCCACTGGACATCACACCTCAATTCAAAGTCTACAGTCATTATTTTCATATGGTCGACAATTAGGGTTTTTGACCTAATTCACCAGGATGGTTGACTTTTAATCAGGGCATGGATCCAAAACTCAAGACATGATTCAAGAGTCTCTACTACCTCAATATAATCCATTTACATCATTCATCTGAGGAAAAGATCTTGATTCTACACAAAAGTCCAAAATCTCACCTTATCTGGAAAAAGTCAACTGTATGGGATCACCATTGACTTTTAAGATTTTTGGTCAAACCATGACTTTCAAGGATCAATATCATCAATATATGGATATTAAAGTCATTTGACCAAAGAAATTCAAAAAGAATCTTCAAGGAGCAAAAAGTCGGGAATTAGGGTTTTTGAGGGCATTGTGGGAACTCAAAATTTCACCTACACAACTCAAAAAACTTCCAACATGAAAGTTGTAGATCTTGCAAAATAAAACAACATCTTACAAAGGAACTTTTTTTCAAAAGATCAATCATTTAAGAGTTTTGGAAATTTTGGAGTTTTAGGTCATAAACACTTAGAAATTTTTCTGTGTTTTAACCTAGTTTTCTTCCAACTTTGGCCTCATTTTTCACAAATTTGCCAAAGGATTCTGAAGAAACTCCAAACTAATGATTTGAAGTAGATGTTTAGGGCTTTCCAAATTGTGTTCAACCTTCTCCAAAATCATTTTGAGCTAAGAGTTATGCTTGTTCAAAGTTGGCCTCATGAAGTGAAATTATAGGTCATGCATCATTTTGGAACTTTGAAATTTTGTGCACATGACCTCAAATATGGATGCTACACGACCCATAACACATCTGAAAACATGCCATGCATTCATTTTCACCATGCCATGATAATTGAGGAAGATTCCTAAAACAAGAACATGTGATTATGTAATGATTACATTTGTGAATTTATGGCAAATTGATGAATCACCCAAGGAATCTTCTCACCAACCAATTAGAGCTCACTTTGCATCTGAAATGTTCCCCAAGATCAGATAGAATCAATGGATAGGGGAAGCTAGCCCGAAAATGCATCATTGCATTTAGGATCTTTTCAAAATTTCTTCTTGGCTAAGAAACCAAACTTCTTTCATTAAGCAAGCTCACCACAGCCAATTGATCTGCATTCATTTGCCTATAAATAGGAGGGCATACTTCAGTAGAAAAACACACCAAAGCAACCATATTCCTTGCTTTCTCTTTCTCTTCTCATGCTTATTGTTTTTCAAAGTTCTTTGGCAAGAAGAATCGTTTTCTTCAAACTAGAGCTTATCTTTGGAAAGTAAGCATTCTAACATCTCAAGGGAGGTCATTTGAGGTGATCCAAGCACCTGGATCACTTCTGTAAGTGGAGGAACACCATTGTTGCTCTCACTTTGGAGCAGTTACAGTTGGAGGTCCATAGTGCAATTCAGAAGGTTTCCAATCAAGCCAAGCATCCAGGCACGTTCCATAGGAGGTAGTGAAGCTGTTCAGATGGCTGCAGCTCATCTGTAACTCAAGAATCATCACTCTCCATGTTCACTTGAAGCTCAAATCGAGGGAGGTCCATAGAACAATTCAGGAGGATTGAGGTTACAACAAGCATTCAGTTAGCATCACTGAGTCACAAGGAAGCTTTTGGGATCATTCATACAAGCCCAGTTGCTCTCTATCATCCTCACGACCTCCATTTTCAGAGGTAAGTTTCTGAACTCCACCTCTTTAATTTAAGCATTCTTTAAGAAATAGCTCGATTCTATCTTGTTCAGCATCATTAGAGGATTGAAAACCCTCTATCATCATTCATTTATCTTTCAGTATAGTCATTTAATTTGATTTTTAAATTTTAGGGTTCTTCACGATTTCTGGTAAATTAGTTAGATGTAGTTAATATAAATATATATTAGTTACATATTTAGAATCGTGAGGGAATTTAGAACAAGTTTCATGTTTACACCTGGACCATTGGTTGAGATTTGAGAGAATCAGAATTTCAAAAATGTTGGAGCTTGAGGTTGAAGACGAAGATGGAGGGTGGCGCCATTTTTTAAATCTCTGAACAAAGTTTATTTTATTTTGAATGGTATGCGTTTTACAAACGAATTCATCGTTTGCCCTAGTGGCCTCACATACGCC
Source organism: Vicia villosa (assembly GCF_029867415.1). Classification (NCBI taxonomy): domain Eukaryota; kingdom Viridiplantae; phylum Streptophyta; class Magnoliopsida; order Fabales; family Fabaceae; genus Vicia; species Vicia villosa. The sequence goes on along the minus strand of NW_026706387.1, from coordinate 5,859 downwards.
CTTAGTCTCCTCATGCCTCAAGTCTGGGGTTCGAATCCCCCTCGCCCCAGACTTTTTGATTCTTTTATTTTTCAATGATTTATCACTTGTTTTGAAACATAACCAAATGAGTGAGAGTTGCTATCACCATGCGCGCGTTGGCTCAGTGGTGTGGTTTTGGGTGTGTGACCTAAAGGGCGTGAGTTCAAGCCTTGGTGGAGACATTTCTAAATTTTTTATCACTTTTCACACCTATTCTCTTCACAACTTCACATGATTATTTAACCTATCAAATTAAATCATTTTCACTTCATTTTTCACACACTTTTTATTTAATATACCTATTTTGTGAATAATCAAAAAAATCATAAAAATATTATTTATTTCATGTATTTTAATTAGGTTTAACATAGTATGTTTTAAAGTGTTTTCTTAAAAACTTTAAATATATATATTCATTTTGTTTTAACCTAATTATTTTGAAAATAAGTTTATGATAAAACCCTAATTGTTTAGGTCTTAATTAGGTATAGATCTTTATTCTTTACCTTAATTAAGTTGACTTTCTTGTCAATTTTCAAAACTGTTTTCAATCTCCGTTTAAATCAAATGATTAAGGTTTTCAAACAACAAAACCTTATATCATTTCAAATCATTTCCAATTGTTTTTATAACCAGTACTGTAAAGTACTGGGCCTCTAATAGAGTGTAAGTCCCAAACACCTTCTCTTCTTAGCTTGTTTTCAAAACTGTATTTTCAAAATCTTCTTTCTGTTTTCAAAACATTCTTCTGGTATTTGAAGGGCATTATTCCCGGTGAAACTCTTCAGATACCTATGTGACCTTTGTCCATCTTCACTTCTTCTGTTTTCAAAAACCATTAACTGTTTATCATATATATATATTCAACTGTTATCCATCAATTGCTGGTAAAAGCTTTGTACATACTTCTTCAAAGGCCTCCACTCCATCCAGGTTAGGCTTTACAAGCTTTCAATTTACAGTCTTTATTTAAATTACTGTCAAATATAAATTGTGCATATATATTAGTTTAGAACTACGTTTGAGTATAAACCTTAAGAAAGTTAAACTATATATATATATATATATATATATATATATATATATATATATATTATAGGAATATGACCTAGGATTGAGAATGTCTTCCCGGTGAAGGCTCTTTCCTAATTAGAGATCTGTAGTTCAAACCCCCAAGATGAATTATTCCCGGTGAAACATCTTGGCAAAAACCTTAGAATCCAAAAAAATAGGACACATCCACCCAAAGAGGAATTATTCCCGGTGAAACCTCTTACCCATTTGCTTAGAGCCAAAATAAGTTCAAAACTACATAGCTTTCTCTTGTGCTATAACAAGGACCCTCGATTAGCCTCCTCTTGGGCTTTGTACAAGGACCCACAGGCTTCTTAAAAGCATTTCCAGCTTCCTCTTGAGCTTGTATACAAGGACCCCTCAGGTTTCTTATAAACATAGGAACAAGTCTTTAGTTACCTTTTAGCCTACCCTGGTGAGTTTTCTTCCAATTTAAACCAGACTTTTAACAAGCCAAGTTTGTCTCAATTTTGCATTGAGTACACCTTTTGGAATGAGAGACATGGACAGTCTCTGTCACCCTTATCTTCATCAATCTTCCTTAGCAGAGTCTAGGATCCATATTTGCTTATCCTCAGCATGAGTCAGCCTTCATCTTGGGCTTTAAACAAGAAGTCTCCGCTAGATAATCTTTCTGCCATTCACCTTCATTTTAATAAAATCCCCTGGAAAGGGTTAGCCTCCAAAGTCAATTAATAAAAATCTGTTTAAAATGGCAAAACCCCTGGAAAGGGTTAGCCTCCAATATCAGTCTTTCAAAACCAAATATTCATTCTCTTAGGAGATAATTTCCCCAAAAGAGTCAAAACCCCTGGAAAGGGTCAACCTCCAAAAACATGACAAAAATCAGTCTTTTAACAGACAATTTCACCAGCTGAGTCAAAATCCCTGGAAAGGGTTAGCTTCCAAAGAAAAACAGTCTTTTAATAAATAAAATCTCCTCAGTAGAGTCAAAACCAACAAAAACAGTTAGCCTCAACCTTGGGCTTCGTACAAGGCACCAAATAATAAAACTCCCCTGTCAAGAGTCAGCCTCAACCTTGGGCATTGTACAAGGCAGATAATAGAGTCTCCCCAGTGAGTTCCTCATCATTCAGTAGCCACAACCTTGGGCTTTGTACAAGGCAGATTAAACCATATTTCATGAGTCAAAGATTCCTAACATATAGGATCTTTTCCCCATAGAGTCATCCATACTCAGTTTATTTTAGAGTCAGCCACAACCTTGGGCTTTGTACAAGGCAGAAAATAATGTTTTTCCCTAGCTAGAGTCAGCCTCAATTCTGGGCTTTGTACAGAACACCAAATAAAAATCCATCAAAATAAACACTCTCCAAATAGAGTCAGCCTCAATTCTGGGCTTTGTACAGAACACAAAAATACCCTGTAATTAATCCCCAATGGAGTCATCTCCCAGAGTCAATAATAATTAATAAATCAATCAAAAAGCCTCAAGCTTGGGCCTCATACAAGCCAGCTAAAGTCAAATCTTTTATACAGTAGATAGACATAGCTCATCTCTATAGAGAGATATTTTTACTACTCTACCACATTCAAACAAACAAACATTTCCATTTCAATTTCAATTTTAATCAAGTCTCCCATTTAGGATTTTGAAAGGCATGAGCTGGCAGTAAAACCCAGACATGTGGTAACTTTCCCTAATTTGGATGAGCATCTTTCTTTCATTTAAGAGGCATTTGACTGGTATACTTGCACATACACAAGTAAGGTCCCTCTCTTGAATGAAATGAACTCAGTTATTCTGTCACTCTTTAAATGTTTGTGGTAGAATAGCGTGCCGTCCTCCCAAGTGAAACGGGGAGGTAAAGAAAACGACACCACAGTAAAAATGGCGACTCTGTTGGGGAAATAAGTGTTAAAAACCTTGGTTTTTCATCCAAACCAATGGTTGACCTGTTGCTGGTCCAGCCCCAATGAGGAATTAGGGATGCCAAATTCCCCCTCAAACAAGAGAGGTCCTGCCTAACCTCTGTGTCATATCATGTGTTTGCTGCATTTATATTTGTTTATTTTGTTTATTCTGTATCGGGAAAGGGCTTGATTCCCCCTTGTGGTGAGAAATCCTATACCCGGATTTGAGTGCAACATAAGATAGGATGGAGGATGTCTTCCCGGTGAAGGCCCTCTAATCTTGGTTCACAAGTCTACTCTTGGGATTTGCCTGGCTGGTTGTGATTAACTGCGCCACTGCATTCCGAGACCGATTTGTACCAGGAGGACCTAGAAACACATTAACCCTACTTAAAGCCTTTTGTTAGGACGTAGAGCGGTGATTACGAAAGTAATTGTCACGCAGATACTACACTCAGAGAAAACTCTCTTATAGATACCAATCAACGTATCTTTAAGGTTGAGCAAAAACTCTGAGACCCCTAGAACCCGTTCTACAGGTACAAAAATCCTTAACCTTAGTTTACCATTGGGGCGGGGATTGCGTTTGGACTTCATGACCACTATACCCTTCAACGCCATGTTTGTTTAAAACTCTTGTGTGTGCATTCATGCATTCATGCATCATTCATTAATAAACAACTAAAAACAAAAAGAGTCTTTTTCGAGTCGTTTTTCAAGGAAACTAAATAACGAACGTTTTGAACTTCATAGAAAGAGAGAAATGGAGAAAGGACTTAAGGATCTATATTATGGATTACGGAAGAAAGAGAGCCAGGAAATACACCTTCAAGATTCCCCAGGTCGAGGAATTGGGAAAGCTCGGAAAACTGGTGGTCAACCCCCAGGCTTTCAAGGAGAAGTATGGAAAACTTCTGCCTTTGCTCAATACCAACATGGTGGATGGGATCCTTCCCACCTTGGTACAGTTTTACGATCCAACGTATCACTGTTTCACCTTTCCAGATTATCAGCTCATGCCTACGTTAGAGGAGTACTCTCGTCTGATTGGAATACCCGTGTACGCGCAAGATCCGTACTCCGGTTTGGAAAAGAATCCTGACAACATTATCATTGCTGCAACTACTCCTTTGAACGTAGTCGACATCAGAACTCATATGGTGAGTAGAGGAGGAATTCAAGGATTGCCCTCCAAATTCCTGTTTGATCAAGCTCGGTACTTCGTCAGCATCCAAGATATGAGCGCTTTTGAGGAAATCTTGGCTTTGCTTATCTACGGATTGTTTTTGTTTCCTAACATTAACGATTTCGTCGACATCAACGCAATTAAGATCTTCTTAATTGGAAATCCAGTTCCAACCTTGCTTGCGGATGCTTATCACTCTGTGCATTCAAGAAACCTGCAGCGAGGAGGATTAATCACATGCTGCGTACCGTTGTTATACGAATGGTTCGTCTTGCACCTGCCAAAGTCTAGCACTTTCTGGAATATGAGGGATGGCCTTTACTGGTCACAGAAAATCATGTCTCTCACTCATACGGACATTGAGTGGTGTAGTCCTGACAACGACGAAACCAAGATCATCTTCAGTTGCGGAAGTTTTCCCAACATACCCCTTATTGGAACTAAGGGAGGAATCAGTTACAATCCAGCTTTAGCCCGTCGCCAATACGGCTATCCCATGAAAAATATACCAAGTAACATCCAATTGGAGGGTCTGTTCTTCAAGAACATCGACGATCATGGCAACATGCTAAAGAAGGAAATTGTCCAAGCCTGGCGTCTTGTACACAGCAAAGGGAGAAGATTGTTAGGAAAACATCTTTGCATCTCCCTGGATCCTTACCTTCAATGGGTACGCGTCAGAGCATTCAAGCTCAGGATGCCATATCAACATCAAGAACCTATTCACCTAAGGGAACCAATTTACCTTTTCTCCACCGATGTTGAAAAACTGCAAGCGGCATTAAACAAGGTATGCCAAGAAAGGAATGCTTGGAGGAACAAGTATCGAATTGTCAACACAGAAAATGTTGAAATTCAAAACATCCTAAGAAGGAAGGATGAGTTACTTGAAGTACTCGATCGACAAGTGACACAATCATCGCTTTCTCATCATATCCCTCCTGCTTCCTGGATCATCGATCAGCTCATGTCAGAGAACGCTCAGCTCAAGAAACAGAAGAAGATGTTAGAACGTGAAGTCGGCTCTTCATCAAAGTTTTAGAGTCCTTTCTCTCAGTTTCTCTGTATTTCCATTTTCAAAGTGTGTAAAAAACGGCGTTTTCGCTTAATTAATAAAAGTTTGATGTTTCATAACGTAATTATGGTGTTTCCTTGAAAAATAATAACTTAATTGCATATCATACATCGCTTTAGTCGTACGCACTGACACGAGAATTGTCGCGGATCTAAGAGTTACTTTCCTTTCTCCAGAAAGAGAGGAGGAGAAGGAGGTGAACCAAGACTTTCAAGCTGTCTCATCCATACAACACTCGTTCAAGTCGCAAGAAAAGAATGGAAGACTTTGAGCAAGAGAATGAAGAACTCAGAGAAGAGATTAATACTCTCAAAGGTACTGTTGAAAGACTCAATAGTATGGTAGAAGCCCTGGTAGTTGCGCAGAATCGACCAACGCCAGAAGAACCACAAAGGATTGTGGTTTCCGAGATTGTTTCTACTCCTGTTCCTCAGTATACCATGCCGCCTGATCGACCTTGGGGCATGCCGTATAACTTTACTCCAGAAGGGTACATACCTCCAGCTTCTGAAGCTCCAAAAGTCACCATGGATATGCGTCCACTGGAGGGTTACAAACCTCTGGAAATTGAAGTTCCAAGAGCAACGGCAATGGGTTTCGCACAACAGAATGCTGAGATACCGAGATC